>NC_044041.1:201115775-201355423 GCF_901765095.1 Microcaecilia unicolor
GGCTCAATGTGGCTTACATAGTACCGTAAAGGCGTTCGCCAATTCAGGTATGAACAAATACAGTAACGTTGTGGTAGAATAAGGTTCGTGTGTACAGACACATTAGGGAATCGTAGAGAGGAAGAGTTATTATATGTCCATTACGAACTTTGGTATATAAGCAACCCCCAGCTCCTCCTATCCCTACTGGCTTCAGTTTCAAAATGGTGCCTGTGATCCCCTAGTGCCTGGTGCCTGTGGTATTATTACCTGTCACACTATCACTTGAATTAACTTACATTATGGCAAAATAATACATCATTTTGCAAAAAAGCAAAAATCTTGTGTTATTTCCTTAACCCATGTTAGTAACTATCTCTCTAAATGTTAGCACCCATCACTAATCTAAGATATTATCGAATTATCAATAAAATACCAAAATATTTTATAGTAAACTGTTGCTTTGAATTAGTCTACAAAATTACACCCGTAAAGTGAATTAAATGATAGATTTATCAGGAAGACATAACTTTGATTCACTGGGATCACAGTTCACACTTCGATACTTAATATGACATTAAATCCACATTAAAACTCATTTATATGAGGAGGAGGATGACAGAGGATTTCTTCAAGTCCCTTAATATCTCATTGAATATATTACACCTAGCGAATCTTGCTAACTTGGGCTTTGTTAATTGTAAGCTTTAATACAACAAATTCCAGTGGTACAGGAATACTCAATGGCACTGACCTAATTTTTCACTAATTCTTGAGCTAATCTGTGGACCAGCGTGCTACAGTATCTGCAGGAGAAGACCTGGATTCATTTTGCTCAGTCTCTGACACTCCGCTGCATGGATGATTGGAAAGTCAACTTCAGAGGTCCTTCTGGAAGACATTTTGGGAAATGTGTGGTGAGGAAAGGATGGAGCACTTTCAGTAAATACTCATTGACATGCTCTGGACTGGATGGATCTTTTTTTTGAATAGCAGAAAAAGAAGACAAACATTTGTGAACTCTAACTTGTGTTACCTCTCTAAAGTTCTGGAAAAATAGTTTTTTTCACAGCTGATCCTGTTCATTGAGAAATCATTAGCTCTTCATCCTTAGCAGTGAGGTTTTAGGGCACATTATAGCACCGAAACTGTCTTAACAAAATCTACACTCATTTAGATAAGCAAAATATAGTCCTAGCTGTCTCCATAGACCTCTCGGCTGCCTCCAACCTAGTGGATCGCTCTCTCATAATTTCTCACCTCTCCTCACTTTTAGTCATACCGGGTCAGTTCTATCTTGGTTCTCCAACTTTCTTACCACTCCTATACAGCAGTGGCGTAGCCACAGGTGGGCCTGGGTGGGCCAGGGCCCACCCACTTAGAGCTCAGGCCCACCCAACAGTAGCACATGTTTAGCGGTAGCTGGTGGAGATCCCAAGCTCTGTCAGCTGAAGACTTTCACCTGATAGTAACAAAATTCTACTCTCCACGATACTGGCACCTGCGCATGCTCAGTTTTCAGCGCATGCCTGCTGCAGACTGCCAAGGTGGAACGAAGCATTTTCCTGTCAGCTGAGATATTTTTTTGGTAGTGGTGGTGGTAGTGGGGAGGGGGGGGGAAGAACATTTGGTGCCCACCCATTTCTTACCTAATCCTCATCAGTCCAATTTGTACTTAATTCCCTCATACAATAATGCTGAATATTCAAGTGCATTAAGGTGTCCCTTCAAGATAAAAGTCTACATTGGTTGCCGGCAGCAGCAGCAGCATGACAGGCTGCCTTTGGCCAGCCCCTGGGTCCTCCCTCTGCTGCATCCGCCCACAGGAAATTACAGCAGAGAGAAGATTCAGGGGTTGGCCGAAGGCAACCTGTCGTGCTGCTGCTGCTGGCAACCGATGTAGACTTTACAGGACCATGGGGGAGGGAGAGAGGTGAGGGAGCACTGTCGGACCCACAAGGAGGGGAAGAAAAGGCTTAACCTGCAGACCAGGTGAGTTCAGAGACTGGGTATTTTGGTGCCATTAATTGCCAGCGCCCTGAGCCAGAGCCTCACTTGGTCAAGCCGGCCCTGTTTCCAAATAACGCAGAATGGGGCTCCATAGGCGCCCCGTATAAGAGGCTTGGGGAGGCTAAGCCTCCCCAGCCCAATCGTGGACTTCCGCTTGTGATGTAGCCCCCCCCCCCCCCCCCCCCCGCCCTGCGCATTTTGATCTTTTATTTCCGTGGCAGCGACGTCAATGAAGAAAAAGACTACAGGCTCGCCGCCAGCTTCTCCCTTCTCTCTGCACACAGTGTCCCGCCTTCTGCGGTGATGCATTTCCTGTTTCCGCGAGGGCGGGACACTGTGTGCAGAGAGAAGGGAGAAGCTGGCGGGCGAGCCTGTAGTGTCTTTTTCTTCATTGACGTCGCTGCCACGGAGCGTATGGAGGTAAGCTCCGCCCCCTTTAGCCTCCCCAAACAGTTGGGCTACCGACCGTCTATGTGGGGCTCCATCAGGTTTGCAAAACAGTCGAGCTCTTAATTCATGAAACTCCATAACTCATTGACCCAACAGCTCTGTGGCTTCGAAAACTTTGTGAATGGGTCAAGGTTGAAGCAGGGGACAGTTTGGGTCTCATTTTGAAAGCACTTAGACTTATAAAAGTTCCACAGATTCCTAGGTAACTTTGTAAGTCTTAAGTGCTTAGAAAATACTCCTCCGCGAACACAAATTATAAATGAACTAAGAAAAAAACCCATCGAACTAATGTATTTTCAAAGGTCATACTAAATATTTAAACAATTGCAAAGTATTTTCAAATGATATAAGGGGGTCTCTTTTTTTTTTTTTCTGGACACTGTGTCGTATGCAGTCCACACCCATAACCACCTAGTTCCTAACCCCCCCCCCAACAAAATGTGCAGTTAATGAGCGAGCAGCTACGTGCAAACTGCCGTACCTCACCCCGCAAGAGAGCAGCACTACAGTAGCCGGTGCAACATTACCTCATACAGCACAGATAAGTCATTTTTGAATTGGTCTATGTTTTTGCTGACAACTTTTGAGAGTTTTTTTTAGCTCACGATTACTTTTTGCCGTACTGCTCTTCCTTTATAAGAATTCCGGTTAATATACCGAGTATGAAGGTTTTCCTCCCCTTTTGCAGACAAACTTTAGATGTGGTCTATTAATGTACTTTAAAGATTCATGTCACTACTGCCGGCCTTACGCTGGGGTAGTGATGTCCCCACCATGCGCCATTTCCAGGACCGCCGAGAGACTGGGCCTGGGCCGGGCCCGGGACAAGGCCGCCCCCGGCCCTGCCCCCTAGGCCCCGCCCCCACTGCCACCCCCAGGTTGTCGTTGCCCCCCCCCCCCCCGAGGGGAGCCTGGCGCCACAGTTCTACCCGCCTCCGCCACCGGGCCGGTCCCCTTCCACCCAAACCCCCGCCAACAGAAGTGCTGTCTTCTGACTCCGGCATGCGCGGCCCACACAGACGTGCTCCTCTCAGCTGATCTTCGCTGTACTCAGGACGTCAGACGCACAGAAGCCCTGCACAGTACAGCGAAGATCAGCTGAGAGAAGCGCGTCTGTGTGGGCCGCACACGCCGGAGTCAGAACAGACGACAGCACTTCTTCTGGCGGGGGTTCCATGCACAATTTCAAACTGTAGCAACATTCCAAGTAGAACCCCAAAGAGTAGCAAGATTCCATTCAGAATCCCAAGCACATAAGTATTGCCACACTGGGACAGACCAAAGGTCCATCAAGCCCAGCATCCTGTTTCCAACAGTGGCCAATCCAGATCACAAATACCTGGCAGAAAAACAAAGAATAGCAACATTCCATGTAGAACCCCAAAGAGTAGCAAGATTCCATTCAGAATCCCAAGTACATAAGTACATAAGTGTTGCCATACTGGGACAGACCAAAGGTCCATCGAGCCCAGCATCCTGTTTCCAACAGTGGCCAATCCAGGTCACAAATACCTGGCAAGATCCCCAAAAAAGTACAAAACTTTTTATACTGCTTATCCCAGAAATAGTGGATTTTCCCCAAGTCCATTTAATAATGGTCTATGGACTTTTCCTTTAGGAAGCCGTCCAAACCTTTTTTAAACCCCGCTAAGCTAACCGCCTTTACCACATTCTCTGGCAACGAATTCCAGAGTTTAATTACACATTGAGTGAAGAAAAATTTTCTCAGATTCGTTTTAAATTTACTACATTGTAGCTTCATTGCATGCCCCCTGGTCCTAGTATTTTGGAAAGCGTGAACAGACGCTTCACATCTACCGGTTCAACTCTACTCATTATTTTATAGACATCTATCATATCTCCCCTCAGCCGCCTATTCTCCAAGCTGAAAAGCCCTAGCTGCTTTAACCTTTCCTCATTTTTGGCGTGCGTCCGATAACGCACATCTGAAAAATATTTTTTATTTTTGGACACACGTAACGGACGTGCGCCAAGTGGCATTTGGCACGTGTAGGTCATTACCGCCCGGTTACCGCGTGAGCCTTTACCGCTAGGTCAACGGCTGGCGGTAAGGTCTCAGACCCAAAATGGACGCGCGGCAATTTTCATTTTGCCGCAAGTCCGTTTTCGGCAAAAAATTTTTGAAAAAGGCATTTTTTTTACAGGTGCGCTGAAAAATGATTTCTGCGCGCGCCCAAAACCTTCGCCTACACTACCGCAGGCCATCTTTCAGCGCACCTTAGTAAAAGGGCCACTCAAATTTCTCAACAATAAGCTTCTTTAATAAAAATTTGACTTTATCTCAAAATTTCATCTGAAGCTCTTCCTTGGCTTGTCTGATGCTTTTCGTTTCCTTCACCTGTATGAGTGCCATTCTCTGCTGAAGAATCAAACCATTTTTTTTCCCACTCGTAGAATACTTTTGCTTGTCTAATGACAAGATATCAGCAGAGCCCAAACCCTTTGGGACCTGTAATTAATTGCATTTAGTAAGCATCTGAGAGTCCAGAATCCACAGCTTGGCAATGCTGCCACCTACAGAGAACCTCTGAGAGAAGTGGCCATTAAACTGAATCCCTGCCAAATCATAACAACACAAACCTTTCTTGTGCTGAGCCCTGGGCACAGGCTCAGTTGTCCACGCAGTACCCCTGTAAAATGTTTGCATAGCTGTGAACAAAACATGGCATTAGGTACATTTATTTTAAATCACTGTCTATTATTTATATACAGAACACAAGCCCTTATGTTTTGTAAGGTCTATTGTGACGTGCTGGGGAATCTTTGGGTTAATACAAAGGAAATTAGGTACCTGATGGTTTCACTGCCTGGCGCATTTATCTTTTAGAAAGTGAACAGTTTCCAAATTCAGATGGCCATGTGCAGGGAGAAAGCGGTCAGCATCACAATGTATTTTTAAAAAGCAGATAAGGTATTTGCAAGGTGTATATCTACAAATTCCTTTGCATTAGAGAATTCAGAAATAAAAAAAAGATATTTCCTGCTAGAATCCTGTGAAATGCATCTATCCGGTGAAGCAATGGGAAATCTCTACTTCATTATAACCAGCGCTTCTCAAACCTGTCCTAGAGACATATCTAGACAGATGGGTTTTCAGGATGATCACAATAAATATGCAGGAGATGAATTTGCATATAGCAGACACCCATTATGAGTGTGAGTCTATAACAGATGCTCTGCTATAGGGGCTGATGATAAAGCTGATTCTAAACCGTATTTCAAAAAAAATAAAATAAAATTATGCAAAGCTTGTTTTCTGCGTATCTCTGTCAAAACCTGACCCATTTTTTTAAAGAAAATTTAGGATATAGGAATCTATCCCATCATGAGAGCAGAGAGTAGGTTTAGTTGGGTGCTAGAGTTTCTGTGAATTGTATTTAGGGGTCCTTTTACTAAGGTGCGCTGAAAAATGGCCTGCGCTGGTCGAAAATGGACATGTGGCAAAATACAGTGTGTGTCCATTTTGGGCCTGAGACCTTACCACCACCCATTGACTTAGCAGTAAGGCCTCACGCGTTAATCGTCAGCGCACACTGCTGATTACCACCTGGTTAGCGCCATGCGGTAGAAAAAATATTTTCCGCCGCGCACATCGTGTAAAAATTAGACTTACTGCCTGGGGCACGCGTTAGCCAGGCGGTAGTTCTAATTTGACTCGCGTTGTATATGGAGAGACAACCACGTGCCTTAGTAAAAGGGCCACTTTTTTAATTACAATGGGGCCATTTTACTAAAGAGTGGTACAATCTGGGCTTAATACCAGACTTTCCCTTGTGCTAAGCCCAGATTGGGCAGAGCAATTTCTAGCACTTTCTCTTTTATTTCATCTGCAAGTTGTACATTAATATTCCATGCAAAGAAATCCATGCCTCCTATTTAGGAGGTGCTAATTGCGCCCATGTAGTGTTACCCATCTGGTCCCCCTAAAAAGAGGGCACATGCACCGCTCCCACCACGCCCCCCTGTCATGCTCCCTGTCACACCCACCCCACCCCCTGTCACGTATCACCCCACCCCTTTCACCCACCCACCCCCCCTAAGGGTGTCCTATCCCCTCCCCTTACCTTATTTTACTGCCCTGGTGGTCTAGTGACCTCTTCGGGGCAGGAAAGAGCCCCCTCTTTCCTGCCCAGAGCACTGCCCTGCATTCTCTCTCTTCCCCTTGCAATGCTGACAGTCCTGGTGCAAAGTCTTGCGAGGCCACTTCAACTCTCGGCGGCCATTTTGAATCGGCGCCTGGAGTCTGGAACCAGAGGCTGAGGAGGAGGCAGAGAAGACTGTAAGCTATGAGCTGGATTTTTTTAGCAACAGTGCCATAATTTCGGGCTCTTGTCTTGTTTTCACAGGTCCGGTTTGATATTATTTATTTATTTTTTATTACATTTGTACCCTGCGCTTTCCCACTCATGGCAGGCTCAATGCGGCTTACATGGGGCAATGAAGGGTTAAGTGACTTGCCCAGAGTCACAAGGAGCTGCCTGTGCCTGAAGTGGGAATCGAACTCAGTTCCTCAGGACCAAAGTCCACCACCCTAACCACTAGGCCACTCCTCCACTGTTGCTACTATTGGAGATTCTACATGGAATGTTGCTATTCCACTAGCAACATTCCATGTAGAAGTCGGCCCTTGCAGATCACCAATGTGGCCGCGCAGGCTTCTGCTTCTGTGAGTCTGACATCCTGCACGTCAGACTCACAGAAACAGGATGTCAGACTCACAGAAACAGAAGCCTGCGCAGCCTTCTACATGGAATGTTGCTAGTGGAATAGCAACATTCCATGTAGAATCTCCAATAGTAGCAACATTCCATGTAGAATCTCCAATAGTATCTATTTTATTTTTGTTACATTTGTACCCCACGCTTTCCCACTCATGGCAGGCTCAATGCGGCTTACATGGGGCAATGGAGGGTTAAGTGGCTTGCTCAGAGTCACAAGGAGCTGCCTGTGCCTGAAGTGGGAATCAAACTCAGTTCCTCAGTTCCCCAGGACCAAAGTCCACCACCCTAACCACTAGGCCACTCCTCCACTGTTGCTACTATTTGAGATTCTACGTGGAATGTTGTTATTCCACTAGCAACATTCCATGTAGAAGTCGGCCCTTGCAGATCACCAATGTGGCCGCGCAGGCTTCTGCTTCTGTGAGTCTGACGTCCTGCACGTCAGACTCACAGAAACAGGACGTCAGACTCACAGAAACAGAAGCCTGCGCAGCCTTCTACATGGAATGTTGCTAGTGGAATAGCAACATTCCATGTAGAATCTCCAATAGTATCTATTTTATTTTTGTTACATTTGTACCCTGCGCTTTCCCACTCATGGCAGGCTCAATGCGGCTTACATGGGGCAATGGAGGGTTAAATGACTTGCCCAGAGTCACAAGGAGCTGCCTGTGCCTGAAGTGGGAATCGAACTCAGTTCCTCAGTTCCCCAGGACCAAAGTCCACCACCCTAACCACTAGGCCACTCCTCCACCATCATCCCTTGATGAAGCTAGAATTGTGAAACAGGCACCTGTCGGAGGTTGCAGCCACACCTGGGCACGCAGATAAGCGTTGTAGAGTTACCTCCGTTAGTAGTGATTGACAAGGCATATCTACCGTAATGGACATTAACCAATAAGAGTTTGAACATGTGTGGGATTCGAGAAGTACTGCAATAATAGAGTGAGCAGTAGTAACGAAGAAGATCTAAAAATATTGCAAAAAAACAAATATTTAAAAAAAACAAACAACAAAACAAACAAATTTTTGTAGCACAATTGATAATAATGGACCACACACTGAGGAAGGTTGGGGGTAGTCTATGATTAAATTTGTTACCAAATAGGGGTACACCTTATGGGTGAAAAGAGAGTAGCCCCTGTGACTATATGAGACTTTCCCTGAACAACTTACTTTTGCCTTATATTCTACTACATTTTGTTTTGTATATATGAGAATTTTAGTAGATTGACGCTACAATAATTTGACAGTATTTCTGGGATAAGCAGCATAAAATGTATTGTACTGTTTTGGGGTCTTGCCAGGTACTTGTGACCTGGATTGACCACTGTTGGAAACAGGATGTTGGGCTTGATGGACCTTTGGTCTGTCCCAGTGTGGCAATACTTATGTACTTATGTACTTGGGATTCTAAATGGAATCTTGCTACTCTTTGGGGTTCTACATGGAATGTTGCTACACTTTGAAATTCTGCATGGAATCTTGTTATTCTTTAGAATTCTAGAATCATGTTATTCTTTGAGGTTCTACATGGAATGTTGCTACTCTTTGGGGTTCTGCCAGGTACTTGTGACCTGGATTGGCCACTGTTGGAAACAGGATGCTGGGCTTGATGGACCTTTGGTCTGTCCCAGTGTGGCAATACTTATGTACTTATGATAAGGTGGGAAATATTTTTACAAAATTCAGCTTTTTCACAACTTGTACTGAGAAGGATTTCTATTGGTGAACAGTATACTGCAGCCTCTATACCTGAACGCACGATTATGCAGAATGTTTTCCAAATGAGCCACTGACTCTTCCCAGCTTCACTTCTGAGCTGAGGGGAGACATGATAGAGGTCTATAAAATAATGAGTGGAGCGGAACAGGTGGATGTGAAGCGTCTGTTCACGCTTTCCAAAAATACTAGGACTAGGGGGCATGCGATGAAACTACAGTGTAGTAAATTTAAAACAAATCGGAGAAAAGGTTTCTTCACCCAACGCGTAATTAAACTCTGGAATTCATTACCGGAGAACGTGGTGAAGGCGGTTAGCTTGGCAGAGTTTAAAAAGGGGTTGGACGGTTTCCTAAAGGACAAGTCCATAGACCGCTACTAAATAGAATTGGGAAAAATCCACAATTTCGGGAATAACTTGTATAAAATGTTTGTACGTTTGGGTAGCTTGCCAGGTGCCCTTGACCTGGATTGGCCGCTGTCAGGGACGGGATGCTGGGCTCGATGGACCTTTGGTCTTTTCCCAGTATGGCATTACATATATACTTATATATATATATACTTCTTTTTCTTCATACTTCTCGCTTTGCAATCAGACCGTGGTTCCCAATTTTCAGCACCCGCTGAAAATCCCATAAATAATGTAGATGCTTTCAATCTGAAACCGTCTTGCAGCCTGGAGTTTCTAATCCTTGCAACATCTGCTAGGCTCAGGCAGCTGCTCCTTAAATGCTCTCCCATGCTTAAGGAGTTGCTCATTTCCCTGCAGGGGCTCCAAGAAAAATGTCAGTAATATAAAACACCTCCCAGGGTCCTAGTTAATGACCACAATACAAATGAGATCTGTGTGGCAGGAGGCTACTCCAGGGTTGCCCAGAGACAGGAGCATGGGGATAAGGAAGAGGGAAAGGATGAAGGGGAGAGAGAGGCGGTGTAAGGTACAGATACAAAAAACATACCATATATATATATATATATAATTCCAGCTACCCCTCCCCCACACCCACACACACAGAGTTGCACAGCTTGATTTCATCTCAAAAAAACAATTTCTACCTTTAAAAGATAACAATGATAGCTGGCAGCTTTAAATGATGGAATTTCCACTTGCTCTGTTATTCCAAGAGTGGCCTTGCGCAATTCTGTTTCCCAAGCTCTAACATTAGACTCAGCGTGAGCAGGAAGACGGGAGCTCCATTCTGTTATTACATCTTTAAAAAAAAAAAAAAAGAATGTCACATCATAATGGCGAGAAAGCCTTACAGCGGAGGGAGAAACATGAAAAAAGGCATTCACAATGTTATCTTGACAGCTTTAGGGGGTCATTTTTATAGAATCTGAGCATGGAGAACAGGGTTTTAAACTCTCAAATAGGCACTTATAAAAATTGTCCCCGCATCTACTCATAAAAAGGCATCAGGACAGCACATCACCATCTTTCAGAAGAAACATAGAAACATGACGGCAGATAAAGGCCATATGACCCATCCAGTCTGCCCATCCTCTGTAACCCCTAATTCTTCCTGTTCCTAAGCGATCCCACATGCTTATCCCATGAACAGTCCTCGACTCCACCACCTCCACCGGGAGACCATTCCACGCCTCCATCACCCTTTCTGTGAAATAATACTTCCTTAGGTTACTCCTAAGCCTATTCCCATTATGACATCACAATATGAGCTCTGGTTACCAGAGACTGAAACTCTTCACACTAAGGGGAGAAAGTAAGCCAAGAATAGGACAATTGAGCCATTGTGACATCACTGATGAGGTTGGCTCTTGGGCATTGGTGGAATGAGGCATTATGACATCACAATATCAGCTCTGGTTACCAGAGACTGAAACTCTTCACACTAAGGGGGGAAAGTAAGGCAATAATAGGACAATTGAGCCATTGTAACATCACTGAGGAGGTTGGCTCTTAGGCATTGGTGGAATAGAAACATAGAAACATGAGGGCAGATAAAGGCCAAATGATCCATCCAGTCTGCCCATCCTCTGTAACCCCTAATTCTTCCTGTTCCTAAGCGATCCCACATGCTTATCCCATGAACAGTCCTCGACTCCACCACCTCCACCGGGAGGCCATTCCACGCCTCCACCACCCTTTCTGTGAAATAATACTTCCTTAGGTTACTCCTAAGCCTATTCCCTCTTAACTTTGTCATATGCCCCCTCATTCCAGAGCTCTCCTTCATTTGAAAAAGGCTCTCTTCCTGTACATAAATGCCCTTGAGATATTTAAACGTCTCTATCATGTCTCCTCTCTCCCTCCTCTCTTCCAGCGTATACATGTTGAGGTTCATAAGCCTGTCCCTATAATTTCTGCATTCAAGACCATTTACTAATTTCGTAGCCGCCCTCTGGACCGACTCCATCCTGTTTATATCTTTCCGTAGGTGCAGTCTCCAGAACTGCAATCAGTACTCCAAATGGGGCCTCACCAGAGACTTATACAACGGCACTATCACCTCCTTTTTCCTGCTGGTCATGCCTCTCTTTATGCACCCAAGCATCCTTCTGGCTTTGACCGTCGCTTTTTCTACCTGTTTGGAAGCTTTAAGGTCGTCAGACACAATCACCCCCCAGGTCCCGCTCTTCCTTCGCACACTGAAGCACTTCACCCCCTATACTGTACCGTTCCCTTGGATTCTTGCGACCCAAGTGCATGGCCCTGCATTTTTTGGGATTAAACCTTAGTTGCCAAATATTGGTCCATTCCTCCAGCTTCGCTAGGTCCTTCCTCATGTCATTCACATCCTCCAGGGTGTCCACCCTGTTAAAGAGTTTGGTATCATCCGCAAAGAGACAAACCTTACCAGACAGCCCTTCCGCAATATCGCTCACAAAGAAAGAGCTGGCCCAAGGACCGATCCCTGTGGTACTCCACTGACGACCTCCTTTTCTTCAGAGCAAGCTCCATTTACCACTACCCTCTGTCTCTTTCCATTCAAGCAATTTTTAACCTAATCAGTTACTCTAGGTCCCACACTGAGGGCACTCAATTTATTTATCAATCGCCTGTGCGGAACCGTGTCAAAGGCTTTGCTGAAATCCAAGTATACCACATCAAGCGCCAATGGTTACCTTCGAGAGCTCGTCAAACAATGTGTGGTTAGTCCAATAAAAAAAGGTATCGTCTTATTCTCTTATTTCTATTACCTATTTCAAAATTTCAGTGCCTCGTCCAATCCCGATCAGGGTCAAAGTGGTGAAATCGGTAAGAGCCCCTTTTACAAAGCAGCCATACACGTTCCGCCGCTTTGCCGTGCGCCATTCTGGCACTACCGCCGGGCTACCTCAAGAGGCCAGCAGTACTGCCTGCCACCAATATGCGCCATTTCCCAGCGCCGAAAGAATTTGATTTGATTACTGAATCGGGCAGCTCCGCGCACTGCCCAGTTACCACTAAGTTAGCGCGGAATCCCTTACCGCCTCCAAAATAGAAGGCGATCAGGGCTCCCCGGAAATGGCCGCATGGCAAGGGCTACATTTATTTGTTACATTTATTTGTATTGGGTTACTCACTGTGTGCTTTATTGTTTCAGGACACCACTGCTTACCATTTTTGAGCAGTGCTTCCCGACAGGGTGTCCTGTCCCTGAAGAAGCCCCATTGGCGAAACGGGACCGTTGGGGATGCCCGAGTACAACGCTGCTTCAAGCTAAGTAGTTTTTTGTGTTCTTTTGCATTTCATGTTGTGAATGCCTTGACGAATACAGTGGATTTTGTATATTCATTATAAAAAATTATATAAAAATTTGTTTACACCACGGGAGGAGATTGGGTCAAGACCAGTGATTGATATATGGTGATTTTTCAAGAGGAATTCCAGTAATCTGGCTGATCATCACCTGTCTGAGGTCTTTCTCCCCCCCCCCCCCCACCCCCACCACGTCCATTTATTTTCTACCATTCTGCAAATCTGTTTGATCAGATCCACTTATTTTATTGCTGTTGCATTTATATCCCGCATTTTCCCACCTATCTGTAGGCTCAATGTGGCTTACATAGTACCGGAGAGGCGTTTACAGACTCCGGTGTGAACAAATACACGGTGATGTTGTGGTAAGATAAAGTTCATGTGGCACAGCTACACTAGGGAATTGTACAACGGAAGAGTTGTGTTATGTCCATTACGTTCTTTAGTTGTGTTGTGTTGCAGAGATCAGGCATTTATGTTGGATTGGTTTCCTTTTTTTTTTTTTTTAATTCCTTTACCCACTGCAGTAAAAGGGGGCCTCAGCGCACGGCAAATCTACACACCAACTCTTCTGCAGCTTTGTAAAAGGGCCTTGATGACTTCCAAGATCTGGTGCACTCTAGAGTATCAATAAACTGTCCATCGGTTTTTTTGCTCACTCTTCACCCCTCAGCTCTTTATGAGAAAGTTGAAATCTGCACCCTGGTTCATAAAATTATCTACGGCGAAGCCCCAGGTTAGATAACAGACTTCATAGACCTACCAACCAGAAACACAACAGGATCAACACGAACATACCTAAATCTCCACTACCCAAGCTGCAAAGGACTCAAATACAAATCAACCTATGCATCCAGCTTTTCCTACATAAGCACACAACTATGGAGCGCATTACCAAAAGCCGTGAAAACAACTTATGATCACCTAAACTTCCGTAAATCACTAAAAACCAACCTGTTTAAAAAGGCATACCCTACCGACCCAACTTAAATGCCTGTACCCTGCAACACAACGAAACCAAAGCTCGCAATGGACATATAATAACTCTTCCTCTCTACGATTCCCTAATGTGTCTGTTACACATGAACCTTAGTCTACCACAATATCACTTTGTATTTGTTCATACCGGAATTGGCGAACGTCTTTACGGTACTATGTAAGCCACATTGAGCCTGCAAACAGGTGGGAAAATGTGGAATACAAATGTAACCAATAAATAAATAAGGTCAGAGGGTAAATCTTCAAAATCTCAAGCAATACTTCTTTCACATGACTCCCAGAAAAAAATGTATAAACTGAGATATATCATCTAGCAAAATGCCATAGAGTTTCTAATGGAGTGGAGGAATGGCCTAGTGGTTAGAGCGACCATCTTGACACCCAGCCATAGCCAGTTCAAATCCCACTGCTGCTCCTTTCATATGGCCATGTGTCCCAGAGCCAGCAACAGACTGAGCCAGCCCCAGGGCAGGGGCACTTCCACTGGGCTTAGAGCAGGGCCACTGCTGCCTCCCCCTCAAGATCACCACCACCACAACTGAGGTACCCTGGGGCTGGCAGGGGATCCCGAGTCCCTACCTGCGAAAGAATCCAGCACTGCTCTTCACTGCATGTCTGCCCTGTCCCTGCAGCTGCTTTTTTTTCTCTCATTGCGCATGCTCGGTTTCAAAACCAAGCATGTGCCTAAGGGGGAAAAGCAGCCACTCAGCACGGCAGTAGAAGCGAATGAACTGCAGCGCTGGAGGGGGGGGGCCTGGCGCTGGAGTTTTCTCTCTCCTGCACCTGTCAGGACCCAATCACTCGAGGCCTGTCAGGAGCAGGAAAGAGAGAAAGACCCCGGTGCCAGGCCTGGGGAAATTTTGCCCCCCCCCCCCCCCCCCCCCCATCGGCGGCCCTGGTGTGTCCTTTAATCACTAATGGCTACATCCAGGTCAGCAATATCCTGATTTTTCTCTGTTGACGAATTTCTAACCTAATACTCTATCAAAAAAAAATATAAGCCAACATGAAGACTGAAAGATGTTCAAAAAAATTGTGTTCCGTCATTTCTCTTTGTATTTAGTGTTCTTTAATATCTATAAAAATGGCGCCATTAAACCCAAGAGAAACAGAAATCAATAAGGTAATAATGCTTCAACTGGCAGCTTATGCAAATGGGTTTGTGTTGTTTGTACGCTTTAAAAAATAAAATATAGCATGCATATATTACATCAATAAATTACAACAGTTCACAAACACTGGTTCCATATCTTTATTAATGGAACGTAAATGGGTTTTTTTTTTTTTTTTTAAATCATTTGTTGCAATATTTTTTTTTTAATGCAGAGGGGATGAAAAAGAAACTCATACGTAAGCACATACGCACACACATTCTGGTATAGGAAGAGTGTGGTTACCCTTTTCAATTCTTCAAAGATTTATCTCAAGAAAAGATACGAGTGGAGGAGTGGCCTAGTGGTTAGGGTGGTGGACTTTGGTCCTGGGGAACTGAGGAACTGAGTTCGATTCCCACTTCAGGCACAGGCAGCTCCTTGTGACTCTGGGCAAGTCACTTAACCCTCCATTGCCCCATATAAGCCGCATTGAGCCTGCCATGAGTGGGAAAGCGCAGGGTACAAATGTAACAAAAATAAAATAGATACTATTGGAGATTCTACATGGAATGTTGCTATTCCACTAGCAACATTCCATGTAGAAGGCTGCGCAGGCTTCTGTTTCTGTGAGTCTGACATCCTGCACGTACGTGCAGGATGTCAGACTCGCAGAAGCCTGCGCGGCCACATTGGTGATCTGCAAGGGCCGACTTCTACATGGAATGTTGCTAATGGAATAGCAACATTCCATTTAGAATCTCAAATAGCAACAGTGGAGGAGTGGCCTAGTGGTTAGGGTGGTGGACTGAGTTGGATTCCCACTTCAGGCACAGGCAGCTCCTTGTGACTCTGGGCAAGTCACTTAACCCTCCGTTGCCTGCCGCATTGATCCTGCCATGAGTGGGAAAGCGTGGGGTACAAATGTAACAAAAAAAAAATATATAGCAGAAGTAGAAAAGGTTTAAAGAAGGGTGAGCGAAATAAGAAAGGGGGATGGAACTCCTTCCGTCTGAGGAAAGGCTAAAGAGGTTAGGGCTTGAAAAAAAGGGACGGCTGAGGGGGGATATGATTGGGGTCTATTATTTATTTATTTATTGCATTTGTATCCCACATTTTCCCACCTATTTGCGGGCTCAGTGTGGCTTACCTAGTTTTGTAATGACATTGTCATTCCAGGATATCAGATACAATTAGTAGTGTAAAGGACTGAGTAGCGGAGGAAAGAGGTAAAGTGTTAGGCGGGTAAGTATGGAAGGTGGGTTGCTGAGGTAGTTTAGTACGGCTGTATATAAAATCCTGACTGGTGTAGAACGGGTAGAAGTGAATCGATTTTTCACTCTTTCAAAAAGTACAAAGACCGGGGGACACTCAATGAAACTACAAGGAAATACTTTAAAAATAAATAGAAGGAAGTATTTTTTCACTCAAAGAATAGTTAAGCTCTGGAACTCGCTGCCGGAGGATGTGGTAACAGAGGTTACTGTATCTGGGTTTAATAAAGGTTTGTCAAACAAAATATAACGAGAATCAAAAACCACATTGATAAACCACTACTAATTTTTCCTTAGAAATGAGAGGAAAAAGCTTCATACTACCGTTGCTCCACTCGGTATGATAACCGGAATTGTTTCTAATTCTAGAGCACTACGGTGAAAAAGTAATCATGAGCTAAAAAAAAAAAAAACTCTTTATTTAACCTCAAAAAGTTATCAGCAAAAGTACAGAACGATTCAAGGGTTCACTTGTCTGTATTGTGTGTAATAGTGCTACAGCACCAGCTGTTAACGGTACTGCTCTCATGTGGGGTGAGGTCCCGACGAACCCGTTTTGCGCAGGCTTCTTCAAGAGTCCTCATTATCGTCCCTTGAGAGCTGTTGTCCTCCGGCATGTAAAACCAGCAGTAGTGGTTTATCAATGTGGTTTCTGATTCACGTTCTATTTTGTTTGACAACTGAATGAATAAGTGAATCTAATCATTGAATTTAATAAAGGTTTGGACAAGTTCCTGGAGGAAAAGTCCATAGTCTGTTATGGAGATGGACATGGGGGAGGCCACTGCTTGCCCCAGAATTGGTAGCATGCAATGTTGCTACTATTGGGTTTCTGCCAGGTACTTGTGACCTGGATTGGCCACTGCTGGAAGCAGGATACTGGGATTAGCTAGACCATTGGTCTGACCCTATATGGCTATTCTTATATTCTACTAAACTGCGTAGGCGTATACGTGTATCCTATGTGTGTCAATTTTGAACTACCACGCTACAGTGTGGCCAAACCTTTTTTAAACTCTGCTAAGCTAACCGCCTTTACCACATTCTCCAGCAACGAATTCCAGAGTTTAATTACACGTTGAATGAAGAAAAAGTTTCTCCAATTCATTTTAAATTTACTACTTTGTAGCTTCATCACATGCCCGCTAGTCCTAGTACTTCTGGAAAGCATAAATAGACGCTTCACATCTATCTGTTCAACTCCACTCATTATTTTATAGACCTCTATCATATCTACCGTCAGCCGCCTTTTCTCCAAGGTGAAGAGCCCTAGCCGTGTACAATAGTATCTGAGGGTCATTCTTAGATTGGTTCATGTATAGGAATCAGAAAATGCAAAGACGCCATTTTCTGCAGGACCAACATGGCATTAGATGTAGGCATTTTTATGGGTCATGTGGAGGGGCATAATTGAAAGGGGTGCCCAAGTTTTCCTGAGGACGTCCTCGCAGGATGTCCAGGCGAAGGGGCGGGGAAACCCATATTATTGAAACAAGATGGGTGTCCATCTTTCGTTTCGATAATACGGTCGGGGACGCCCAAATCGCAAAATTTAGGTCGACCTTAGAGATGGTTGTCCTTAGAGATGGTCGTCCTCAATTTTCGCCGATAATGGAAACCAAGGACGCCCATCTCAGAAACGACCAAATCCAAGCCATTTGGTTGTGGGAGTAGCCAGCATTCGTAGTGCACTGGTCCCCCTCACATGCCAAGACACCAACCGGGCACCCTAGGGAGCACTGCAGTGGACTTCAGAAATTGCTCCCAGGTGCATAGCTCCCTTATCTTGTGTGCTGAGCCCCCCCCCCCAAAAAAAAAAACAAAAACCCAAAACCCACTCCCCACAACTATACACCACTACCATAGCCCTCAGGGATGAAGGGGGGCACCTACATGGTTTGTGGTGGGTTTTGAAGGGCTCACATTTACCACCACAGGTGTAACAGGTGGGGGGGATGGGCCTGGATCCGCTTACCTGAAGTGCACTGCACCCACTAAAACTGCTCCAGGGACCTGCATACTGCTGTCATGGAGCTGGGTATGATATTTGAGGCTGGCATAGAGGCTGGAAAAAATATTTAAAAAAATTTTTTTGATGGTTGGAGGGGGTTAGTGACCACTGGGGGAGGTCATCCCCAATTCCCTCCAGTGGTCATCTGGTCATGTAGGGCACATTTTTGTAGCTTGGTCATAAGAAACAAAGGACCAGGTAAAGTCATCCAAGTGTTCGTCAGGGACGCCCTTCTTTTTTCCATTATTAGTCGAGGACGCCCATGTTTTAGGCACACCCCAGTCCCGCCTTCACCACGCCTCCGACACGCCCCCATGAACTTTGGTTGTCCCCGCGAAGGAAAGCAGTGGAGGACGCCCAAAATCGGCTTTTGATTATGCCGATTTGGGTGACCCTGTGAGAAGGACGCCCATCTTGCTATTTGTGTCGAAAGATGGGCGTCCTTCTCTTTCGAAAATAAGCCTGAAAGTCTCTTTCTTTGAATGACAGTGTCATTTAGCTCTGACAACAGCCAAAATGGAAAATCCACTCCAGTCCACATTAGCTATTACAGTTCATGTTTTAATAGCGCCTACACCCTGCCTGCAATAATAGCATTTTCCAAATAAAATCAGCAGTGTATTAGCTGCAGTCTCATTACAAGTAAAAGTATATTAATACGATATGACATGACTAGAGTTTATTGAAATTGTGGGCCTTAATGTAATGAGACTGGCTCAGTATTTCAGGCCTGCTGTTAGACAAGTTAATTGCCAATAAGCAAATATTTACCTGTTAATTCATTTCGGATGGCTTATTTGTGAAAGTTCCTGAGAAGGAAAGTATGTGAGGCTGTCATATTATTATTTCTTGGAAGGAAATTGCCTGACTAGCAGCTCAGTCTTGCTTCCCCATTTCTCTTTCTACGTTTATATTCTGCCATCAATTGTAATGATGATTCTGTGAAAATAAGAGTGCCTTATCCATAGAAGGATGGAGGTCACTTTTCATTGATGGAATTCAACTTTTATTGTAGTTTGCTGTAGGTTCGTGGAAGGTGCGATAAAGCCTTCCGCACCTTATCCATAGAAGGATGGAGGTCACTTTTCATTGATGGAATTCAACTTTTATTGTAGTTTGCTGTAGGTTCGTGGAAGGTGCGATAAAGCGTTCCGCACCTTATCCATAGAAGGATGGAGGTCACTTTTCATTGATGGAATTCAACTTTTATAGTAGTTTGCTGTAGGTTCGCGGAAAGTGCGATAAAGCGTTCCGCACCTTATCCACAGAAGGATGGAGATCACTTTTCATTGATGGAATTCAACTTTTATTGTAGTTTGCTGTAGGTTCGCGGAAAGTGCGATAAAGCCTTCCGCACCTTATCCACAGAAGGATGGAGGTCACTTTTCATTGATGGAATTCAACTTTTATTGTAGTTTGCTGTAGGTTCGTGGAAGGTGCGATAAAGCGTTCCGTACCTTATCCACAGAAGGGCGGAGGTCACTTTTCATTGATGGAATTCAACTTTTATTGTAGTTTGCTGTAGGTTTGCAGAAGGTGGGATAAAGCCAGGGGTGTGCTGGTAAATTTTTAGCAGGCTCTTTCTCCGGACGTAGCCAGCTCTGCAGTTGGAAGGGCCAAGGGTGGCCGGGAGGGGGGGTGGGGAGCAACACTTGCCTCTCTCTCCTCCCTCCCTTCGTGCGGGCACACTAGGCATACCTTTGCTGGCAGCCAATCAATGGACTACCCCACTCCCAACATCTTGCTCTGAGCAAAATGCTGAAACTTCTCACACATGCTGGAGAAGTCCCAGCCTGCTGCTCAGAGCTGGAAACAAGGAGTGGGGAGCAGCAGCAGTCTATTTACTTGGCTGGCAGGGCTCAGCATCCCCACCACCAAAATAAAAGAGAATTCAGCAGGGGGCCCAAGCCCACATTTTGGGAGCCAGTTGTTAAAGTAGCCATGGAGGGCCCTACTTTAACAACCGGCTCCCAAAATTCTTAAAAACTTAACAACCGGCTCTTGCGAGCCTGTGAGAGCCTGCTCCAGCACATCACTGAATAAAGCCTTCCGCACCTTATCCACAGAAGGATGGAGGTCACTTTTCATTGATGGAATTCAACTTTTATTGTAGTTTGCTGTAGGTTCGCGGAAGGTGGGATAAAGCCTTCCGCACCTTATCCACAGAAGGATGGAGGTCACTTTTCATTGATGGAATTCAACTTTTATTGTAGTTTGCTGTAGGTTCAAGGAAGGTGCGATAAAGCGTTCCGCTCATTCTTCTCACCACAATCGAATTTTGGTTGCAAAAGACGGAAGTCCTGAAGTAATTCCGGTACAATATTTCATCCAACCTTCTGATATCCTTAGCAAATCTCACTACATCTGCACTTGACCCTTTTCCATCACGCCAGATTCATATACCTTCCCTGGGTCTACTTCCCTTTTTTTTTTTGTATTTTAAGGCATTTACAATTTTATTCAAGTACAGTACTTGACTGAAAAGATGACACTTATCATGACAAATTCTAACTCATATAATCAATTCTATCTAACTTGTTCAATATCACATGATCCTTTTACTCATCTATAGTCCACAATTAAGGAGGCCAATTCACAATATTAAGAAAATAATAAAGATGAACTCTACTAATAAGGATTAGAAGGCTTGAGGAAGAGAATCCAGGCTTTTTACTACTAATTACGGAGTAAATGCAATTACAATTCTTGATTGTGACTTAGGTGTAATAACAGTCTTAGAATCAATTGTCTCCACGGTACGATCTATACTGGAACCTCTATCAAGATTTGTGGATCATAGTAACATAGTAGATGACGGCAGAAAAAGACCTGCATGGTCCACCCAGTCTGCCCAACAAGATGAACTCATGTGTATACCTTACCTTAATTTGTACCTGTCTTTTTCAGGGCACAGACCATATAAGTCTGCCCAGCACTATCCTTGCCCCCAACCATCAGCCCCGCCACCCACCACCAGCTCTGACACAGACTGTATAAGTCTGCCCAGCACTATCCCCACCTCCCAACCACCAGCCCCGCCACCCACCACCAGCTCTGGCACAGACCGTATAAGTCTGCCCAGCACTATCCCTACCTCCCAACCACCAGCCCTGCCTCCCACCACCAGCTAAGCTTCTGGGGATCCCTTCCTTTCGAGCAGGATTCCTTTATGTTTATCCCACGCATGCACTGCCATTTGAAGGATCACTTCCTTCAAATGGCAGTACAGAAGGTTATTTCGTTTGTACAAGATTCCTCTCATATGCTGAAGATGCTTAGTGAAATTTGTGATGTCTCAAATGAAGCATGGTTTGTCACTCTTGATGTCGTCGCCCTGTATATGAACATCCCACAAGACTCTGCTTTAGACCTTATTGAAGCTATCTTGAAAGATAGGAGTCCTACTCCTCGTATTTCCACTATCTTTTCAATGGATTTGGCTAAGCTGCTAATTAAGACTAACTAATTCTGGTATAACAATAAATTCTTTGAACAAACCCATGGTGTGGCAATGGGTGCGACGTTAGCCCCCTCAGTGGCTACTCTTTATATGGACCTTTTTGAAACATCTTACATATAGCCATCAGAATTTTTCACCTCATCAATATTAATCTGGAAAAGATATCTGGATGACATATTCTTTATATGGAAGGGAACACGAGAGTCATTGCTTCAATTTATTGAGTGGGTTAATACCTTAGACGGGAATTTAAAGTTTACTGCTAGTTATCCTCAGCAATATATAAATTTTCTGGACATCGATATGGAAAAATCAGAAGGAACTATTGTTACATCTTTGTACAGTAAGCAAACAGATCGTAATAATTATTTACATTTTAAGAGTTTTCATCCGTATCATCTGAAAAGCAATCTACCGGTGGGCCAATTTTTAAGGCTCAGAAGACTTTGTTCCTCCTTGGATGACTTTAAATTTCATGCCAAATGCCTCACCATAAGTTTCTAGCAAGAGACTACCCCCCCCCCCCCGCCCCCCAGGACTGTTAGAAAAGCATACCTCAGAGCTCGTTTCTCTCAGCAAGAATTACTTTTGAACTACAGAAATCGTGAAGAACAGAACCGACTGGTCTGTGTATTGCCATATCAACGGCCAAATTTATAGTGCAAATAATTATGTCTCATTGGCATATTCTACAGATGGACACTCTATTTATGGAGAAGCCTCTTATAGCTTTTACACGTGCGAAAAGTATAGGAGAGATACTGTCTTGGAAAAAATCATTACCGTACTAAGCAATGATGCACTATTGCATTCTAGAGGGGTAAGCTCTCGTTGGGCTTACTGCCGCTTAGTAAAAGGGTCCCAGAGTTTGGCTCCTTCATTGGCTCCCCTTGTTGTACAGTTTTGTAAAAGCCACCACTTGCTTGCCCCTAGTGGTAGTCCTGTGGTACTACTGCTAGGGGGGTCAACTGGCCACATTTTGGACTCCAGTACCTATGGGCAGAAGTTTCCAGGGATCACTTCTGCCCCCACCAGGCAGCATGGAAACACCCAGTAGGTGCCAGAGGATAAAGGGATCTTTCCTGTAACGGGTTTAGTGGATTAGGGGTAGAATTATTGCCTATTGGGGGGGGGGGGGGGAATCAGGAGCTTCTTGATTATTGAGGGACCATAGGGGGCTAAAGGGGAGTCAATGGTATTTTTACACCTGCCCCTTTCTACACACTTGCATGTGGACACAGTCAATGGTGTCGGACTTCAATAATAGGTTTGGTATGGGCCAATCCATAATCACAGCGTAAAATTAAATCTTCCTGTAATTCAGATTGTACTACAAAAATGGCAGTATATATCATTCAATGTCCTTGTAATAAAATCTATGTAGGGAGAAGTATGAGAGCGATTAAAGTACACATTTATTTATTTATTTATTTATTTGTAGCATTTATATCCCACATGTTCCCACCAATTTGCAGGCTCAATGTGGCTTACATTTGCCGTAATGGCAGTTGCCATTTCCGGTTGACAGAATTGCAAATGGTATTGCCTTGAGGTGCATACATACATGGTAAAGAATAATACATTATGGTATTGCATATAGGTTCCTGAGTAATAGATTAGCCGAAATTGGGTGGCGGAGCAGGTGGGGGGAAGAGGGGTTGGTGGTTGGGAGGCGAGGATAATGGAGGGCAGACTTATATGGTCTGTGCCAGAGCCAGTGATGGGAGGCGGGGCTGGTGGTTGGGAGGCGGGCAATCCAGCTGGGCAGACTTATACGGTCTGTGCCCTGAAAAAGACAGGTACAAATCAAGGTAAGGTATACACAAAAAAGTGGCACATTTCTTGGGCAGACCGAATGGACCGTGCAGGTCTTTTTCTGTCGTCATCTACTATGTTACTATGTTATTAGATTATAACAAATGTTAGGTCATCAATTATAGAGAAATCATTTTCAACATTAGGAATTAAAGTGTTAGTGCTTACAGAACGTAAGTGCAGGATTCTCACTAATAAAGTGGAAGCCCCTCTGGTACAACATTGGGCTGAATGTCAACATCAAATAGCAGACTTACGATGGCGGATAACAGACAAAGTAAGAGAAAGGTGGGAGGGTGGCGATATAGAAAACTCGCTTAACTTTAGAAAGCAATTTTGGATTTTTACTCTCAATGCTGTAGAACCATATGGATTGAATCGGGAAATTGAATGGCTCACGTTAATCTGACCCGGTGTTTACTAATGATCAGCTGTGCCTGTCCTTGAGTTTCGATTAGTGCTCTGTATATCATGTGAATATTTGAACTGGCTATAAAGCCTTCCCTTAAAAAAAGCACGGCGGCCATTTTGAAACCGTCGCTTAGATGAAATCTATGGTTAGTGAAGGTCAGTCTTGAAATTGTGCATGATAAGCTCTGTCAGTGCCTATGGACTAATCTTGTACTACTATTTTATATTATAGGAGACTACCTTGAGACAGCTTGTTAGCGAAACATGGATCTATGTCGGTGACATTTGGTCTCCATTGCGTACTGCTGCTTACAGTTAAAAAGCTAAGTACCTATCTTTAATTCAAGAGATATCATGTTACTTTCTATGAATGCGAACTATAAAGAATGATAAAGATACTCTTGAAAATATAAATAATATTTTTAAAAAACCTTTTGGTTAATTAAAGTTAGGGTTAATAGAAAAAAGCTTAAAAATGGATCAATGAAGATTGCGTTACCGCCCCTAGATATATGCTTGGCTCATATAGCCAAAGTGGAGGCGGGCACACTTGTCTGACAGATCCTATCAGGACCCTACTGCAGTGGCGTACCAAGGGGGGGGGCGATGGGGGCCGGGTGTCAACGGGTGGGGGGGTGCTCTGCTGGGGAGTCCAGCTCCATCCACCCGGCAGCTATGTGGTGCGGCGCCTCGCGTCTGTGCTGCTGTAAAAGAAGAACATCGCCTCGTCGGCCCTTCCTTTACTCTCTCTGTCCCGCCCTCAAGGAAATAGGACGTTACATCATAGGGCGGGACAGAGAGAGTAAGGGAAGGGCCGACGAGGCGATTTTCTTCTTTTACAGCAGCGCAGAGGCGCCGGGTGGACGGAGCTCGTAAGACAGGTGGGCACTGGGACTGGGGGGGGGGCTGTGTCGCATGGTTGGGGGGGTCATGCGGGGGGGTGCCATGTTGCCCTGCAGCTGGGGGGGGGGGGGTGCACGCAGCAGCGATCCGCCCCGGGTGAAAGTGAACCACGGAACGCCACTGCCCTACTGATCTTTTGAGTAGAAGTCTGAGAAATTGTTGGGAAGTAGAGCATAATCGAGTCTCAGTTTTATGTATATATATATAGGGCATGTACAGATTTGAAGACTGCTTGTTGTGCACATGATTTGAAGTATACATATGTTCTTTATTTTGCAAAAAAAACCAAAAACTAAAGTACGCTTGATCAGCATTTATACCTGCTCCAAATCACATATAACTATCAGCTAACTGCTCATTTAGACTTGGAGTTTGGGGGAGTGATTCGAGGGGGGGGGGTGGTCTTGTGCTTACCTCAATAAGCAAAACTGAGGTCCCCTTTCACCAAGCTTCTGCAAAAGAGGACTGTGCTGGCATCAGTGCGTCGAAGCCTCCTTTTACCGCAGCGGGTAAAAGGGAAGTCTCTCTTTTCTGCAGGAAGTGGCCATGCAGCAAGTAAAGCTCTTGCCGCGCAGCCATTTCGGGGGGGGGGGGGGGAGAGCCCTTACTGCCATCCATTGAGGTGGCGATAAGGGTTCCCGCACTAACCTGGCAGTAACTGGGCACCACATGGCACTGCCCGATTACCGCCGGGTACACTCCAGATATGACTGCGCGCTAAGGGTGGGAAGTGCCATCAGGTTGCTATGGTAGCCCTGCGGTACTTCTTGTTTAGCGAGGGGTAAGCCCTCGTTGGGCCTACTGCCTCTTAGTAAAAGTGTCCCAGAGTTTGGCCCCTTCATTGGCTCCCCTTGTTGTTCAGTTTTGTAAAAGCCACCACTTGCTTGCCCCTAGTGGTAGTCCTGTGGTACTACTGCTAGGGGGTCAACTGGCCACATTTTGGACTCCAGTACCTATGGGGCAGAAGTTTCCAGGGATCACTTCTGCCCCCATCAGGCAGCAAGGAAACACCCAGTAGGTGCCAGAGGATAAAGGGATCTTTCCTGTAACGGGTTTAGTGGATTAGGGGTAGAATTATTGCCTATTGGGGGGGGGGGGGGGGATCAGGAGCTTCTTGGTTATTGAGGGAGCATAGGGGGCTAAAGGGGAGTCAATGCTATTTTTACACCTGCCCCTTTATACGCACTTGCGTGTGCCTCCTTGCAGGTACAAAGGCCAATGTGGAAACTTTTGGTCATACACATGTATCCCGTAAGCAAAGATTTAGGTTCCCCCATGCCACACCCACATCACGCCCCTTTGACATCTCTGCATGGTGTGGCTCTGTTGTAAATAACAAATTTGGAAAAATCTCCATTTACTGGTGTATATAATGTATCACGTACATGTCCCTTTTTACACACTGAAATATTTCTAAAATAACTTTCATAGGCAGTTCCAGTTCTTCCAGATCCTATTTAAACTTACATTACCCAGATCGCTATGGCCTAAAACACAAATCTACCTATGCATCCATGCTTCTCCTTCATTGGCGCACAGCTACGGAATGCATTGCCCAAATTCTTAAAATCAACTCAGAACCATCTACATTTCAAGAAAATTACTGAAGACATCCTTATTCCAGAAGGCTTATCCTCCAGACTCAACTTAAGTTACTGCTTTTTTTGTCACATCAAAATTTTTGGACCTTATTGATCTTTTATTATCTCTTATGTTTTATACGATACCTATACGATCACTACCTTACTTTACATTGTTTAACTGTATTTTACTGAACTGTAGTCTGCCCTGCGGTGTTGTGTAAGCCACATTGAGCCTGCGACTAGTGGGAAAATGTGGGGTATAAATCAGTGGCGTTCCTAGGGGGGGGCGGTGGGGGCGGTCCGCCCTGGGTGCACGCCGCTGGGGGGGGTGCTGCGCGCGCCTGTCCGTCGTTCGTTCCATGCTCCCTCTGCCCCGGAACAGGTTACTTCCTGTTCCGGGGCAGAGGGAGCATGGAAAGATCGACGGACAGGTGCGCGTGGCACCCCCCCCCAGTGGCGTGCACCCGGGCGGGGGGGGGTTCTTTTGTGGGGGGGTCACGCTGCACCCAGGGGGCGGGGCGCATCGGCGATCCGCCCCGGGTGTCAGTCCCCCTAGGAACGCCACTGGTATAAATGTGTTAAATAAATAAATTATATCCATATTCAAATGTATTTTTGTATATGTATAGATCGCTAGATAATGATATATACACATACATCTAGAAAGAGTGATACATACTTAAAATCAAGCAATATTCAAGTTGCCGGCAAGTCAACCTACGAGCGAAAAGAAAAAAATTCTGTTTCCATGTCCATCCCCAATGCCATTCTGCAATTTGTTTTCTGCATTACTTTTGAACCACGGGGACAGAATTTTTTGTCTTTATCAGAAAACAAATGCATTCATCTGTTAACCACAAATGAAGCTTTGCAAGCCGACACTGACTACAAACATGCACATTTTATAAAAGACCCCTTTTTTTTTTCTCCTCCTTCAGTCGCCTGATCGGGGAAAGGGCTGGAAAATCTGAGACTGTTGACTCGTTTGACCTTTGCGGCGTCTGTTGCTCTTCAAGCGTCTGATTATGGAAAATGAGACCGCGCTTCTCGCTCCCACTATCTTGCTGCTGTCATCACAGCACAAGGCGAGACGGCTGCTCACCGGATTAAAGTTGATAGCTGTGATTTCTGGAACACAAATCGTTTTTTTTTTTTTTTTTTCTTAAACATGCATTATAGGTTGCTGCTTTATCGAGGCATTACCGGGCGACTTCCAGAAATTGCCAGTATTGCAGGCTGGGAACACAGACCCTAGATTATGAGTGACAGGGAGGGAGAAGAAGCCTTAGGCAGGGATAATTCAAAGATCAGGCAAATGTATTTCACAAAACAGACATGCTCCGTCCTCTCCAGAGCTCAGGGATCTGAATATTAGCAGAGGAATGTGGAGGTTTCTGTCACAAAAGGAGCTATTTATGGTAACCTAGAGTTAGAGCAAATGAAAGCATTCCTGATGCAGGTTGCACAGCCCCTCCACATCAGAGGTGGCTGCACTTTTCTGGGTTTGTAGGGTGGAAGATTTCCAACAGCACTGAAATCATCTTCTGTGTTTCTGCTTAATGAATGCAAAGTACGCGCTGTGCTTTCAAAGACCTTCCAGAATTCCCGCAGTGGCGAAAGGAAGGGGGAGGCGGTGGGGCAGTCCGCCCCGGGTGCACGCCGCTGGGGGGGGGTGTCGGCTCCACTGGTTCCCTGCTCTCTCTCTGCCCTGGAACAGGTTACTTCCTGTTCCGGGGCAGAGAGAGCAGGGAACCAGCGGAGCCAACGCAGCTCCCAGCGACGTGCACTCGGGGCGGATCGGCCCTCCCGCCCGTCCCTCACTTTCTATGCCAGTAAGAATGCGCTCCGTGGGGGTGCGCGCCGGAGGGTGGAGGGTGCGCGCACCAAGGGGGGGTGCGCAGCGGCGACCCGCCCCGGGTGTCAGCCGCCCTCGCTACGGCACTGATTGAATCCCCCATTCTTTATGTCTGATGAAGCCATCCCGCTACCATCCATGCACAGAGCTGCCAAGTTACCCGTTCCAGGAGGGAGACTTCTTGGTCCGTCCTGGATTTCTGCCAGTCTCATCCTGGTGCTTCATGGGACCTGCAGCACTGGTTTCAATGGGTAGAATCATGGACTACAAATACTACACTGCTTTAGGGGTGTAATTTCAAAACCTGGAGTGGCCCAAAACATCTCCCTCCTGGAACGGATAACTTGGCAGCTCTGAATACGTACAATTTTGTCTTCAGCCACCATCAGTGCCAAGAAACTCAGTACAGTAATACCTCAGTTTTCGTTGACTTCGGTTATCGTCGGTTTCGGTTTTCGTCGATTTTTTCCGTGAAAAATTTGTCTCGGATTTCGTCGATGTGCCCACGTGACCTCGCCGCTAAGTTTGCAAAAACAAAGGGCGACCCATGCGTTCTCTTGCTCAATGAATAATTGCCTCGGTTTTCATCGGTTTCGGATTTTGCCGATTGTTTTCGGACGGATTATCGACGAAAACCGAGGTATCACTGTACTGCAGGAAAGTCATTCCAGGCTTTTCTGGTTTTTATTCTAATACGCTGTCCATCATTTGATTACAGTATTACACAGACACAGAAGAGAGGGTAAAAACAGCATAAACAGAAAAAAAGCAGCACTGGGTCTTCAGGATAGAGATAACGGTTGTCCTTGAATCTGAAAATGACCCGACACGGGCCGTGTTTCGGCGTACAAATGCCTGCCTTAGGGGTCAGAATGGTTCTTAGCGACATTGAGCCTACAAATAGGTGGGAAAATGTGGGATACAAATGTAACAAATAAATAAATTAAATAAATATGGACTAATGGAAATGAACCACGAAGCTAGGGTATATTCCCCACTACGTTGTGATTGTCCGTTTAATCAAACAGAACTCCGTCTGTGAAAAAACCGCCAAAAGTGAAAGCCCACCTTTCTTCAACTGATATGTCTCCTTGGCTTGTTCTGAAGTCTTGGCTTCCATTTAGGGCAGGGAGTTCCCAAACTCTAGGTCCTTGAGGTCTTCAGGATTTCCACAATGGCTATTCATGAGATCTGTTGGCATACAATGGAGGCAGAGGATGTGAATGGATCTCCTACATAGTCATTGTGGAAATCCTGAAAACCAGACTAAGTTGTGGCCCTGGAGGGACCAGGCTTGGGAACCCCTGATTTAGGGTTTGCAGAGAACTCCATGCTTATCCAGTTCTGCATTCCCTGCTCCCCTGACCCTGCATGCATGAGTTTTATAGTACTCATTCCCCCTGAGTAAGGCAGAACAAGAAGTCTGTGCAGGCCATGGAGCAAATCCAGGACTGGGAGTCAACATGGTGGCTCGGTGACAGTATTCTTAGGATGAAGACCAAGGTTCAGTTCTTGGGTCTGGTTCTGTACTCCCTAAGGTCATCAGATGATGGAGCTACTGAAGACTATGTTCATGGACTCTGGGAGGGAGGGGGTCAGAGTTATTATGCAACAGTGACACCTGGTGGCCTGAGTTAGCATCTAATATTGCTAGGTTCCAGAAAAAAGAAACTCAAGTGCATGGCCTGAATTTGAGGTCCATCACTATGAAAGTATGGGAATCAAGAGAGGGAATAATACAAGGGGGAAAATCCCTGATTTTTTATTAAGCTGGAAGACCAAGGGAGCAGGAGGAACCTGCCAGGCAAAAAAAAAAACCAAAACAGGACTGGAATAGCCTGTCTTAGCTGACCTGGAGCTGATAGCCCTCTAAACTTCAGCTACAATACCCTAAGGATGATTCAGATCCAGCTGTGGTTTATCATAAGACAGTGGTTTCCAAACCTGTCTTGAGGCACCCCAGTCAGACAGGTTTTCAAAATAGCCACAATAAATATTCATGAGAGAAATTTGCATGCAATGGCGGCAGTGCATGAACATCTCTCTGTCTCTCTCTCTCTTGAATATTTTTTGCAGATATTCTGGGGTCTCCCAGGACAGGTATGGGAAGCACTGTTGTAAGGGGTTTTATGCAGCTTTAAATGTCCTACTTACATGTCTGAGAATAAACTGCCATAAAATTTTTTTCCATCGAGTTCTTTACATCCTACATTCTCCTTTATCATTTTTATCATTGCACGTTCCACATATGTTGGCATCTCAGGTTTATGGACTTTCATCCTTTCTTCAGATGGATATCAATATGATTGAATAGGCTTTCAGAGAAAAAAAAAGACGAGAAACCTGGATCTCTCAGCAAGCCCACAGAATTAAAACAAAATATCGAAACATTCATTCTGGAGCAGAAAAAACAATTTTAAAAAATAAAACAGGACATGTCCCACTGCTCAGGGGCAGGAGTTTCCTTAGCAAGTCCCAACCCAACTTTTACACTACAAATGCTTCAACCCAAAAAGATATATGGTCAATAAAGCTTGCAAATTGTTTTAAAGCAATTTAAGGAGAATTTGCTGTGCATATAACTGAAAATTATCCATTTTGCTCCCCAATGCAGCAACTAAATGGGCTCTAACATGGGAAGGTGCAACCAGACACATGTACACAAGGATCTGCAGTAGCAACAGCAGAATCTTGCACACAAAAAATTCGATTGGCATCCAGAGTCGCATATGCACACATTAGCCTTTGGCTGAATAAACATTAAGGTTGTTTTGTTCACTTAGAAACACTTTCAGACCCACTGGTGATTCATTCTCAACCTTTTCCCTTCAGGAGACACCTGATACTACTACGAATCATTTCTATAGCACTACTAACATAGTAACAAAGTAGATGACGGCAGAAAAAGACCTGCATGGTCCATCCAGTCTGCCCAACAAGATAAACTCATATGTGCTACTTTTTGTGTATACCTTACCTTGATTTGTACCTGTCCTTTTCAGGGCACAGACCGTGTAAGTCTGCCCAGCACTATCCCCGCCTCCCACCACCGACTCTGGCACAGACCGTATAAGTCTCCCCAGCACTATCCCCGCCTCCCAACCACCAGCCCCGCCTCCCACCACTGGCTCTGCCACCCAATCTCGGCTAAGATGTATGCAGTGCTGTACACATTATATGCAGGTACTTTGTCCCTAGAGGGCTCACAATCTAAGGTTTTTATTTATTTATTTACTAGCCGTTAAGCCAGTTAAAACGGGCGAGTATTGGTATGGGGGTTTTCCAAGGCCCCCTCCCCCCCACCTCGCTGCTGCAAGGCCCCCTGCCCTCCCTCCCAGTTCCAAGGCCCCATTCCCTCCCAGCTCGAAGGGCCCCCCTCCGTCCCTCCCTCCCAGCTCCAACGCCCCCCTCCTGACCTCCCATGTTTAGCATCCTCCCTCCTTCCCTGCCAGCTGCAAGGCCCTCTGTCCCTCCCTCCCAGCTCCAAGGCCCCCCTCCTTCTGATACCTCCCATGTCCAGCATTTCTCCTGCCCTCCCCCCTCCCCAGGGTCGCCGCCGCCACCCCTCCACCGGGGCCGGGCCCTCTGTTCGCCACCGAACTTACTGCGCCGAAACCGCAGCAGGCAGATCAGCTGAGCTCCCGTCGGCCTTCCTTCTCTGCCTGTGTCCCGCCCTCGTAACGTCGGTGAGGGCGGGACACAGGCAGGGAAGGAAGGCTGACAGGAGCTCAGCTGATCTGCCTGCTGTGTTTTCGGCGCTGTAAGTTCAATAGCGAAGAGAGGGCCCGGGCCGGGTGGAGGGGGGTGGCGGCAGCGACTTCGGGTGGGGGGAGGGCAGGAGAAATGCTGGACATGGGAGGTATCAGAAGGAGGGGGGCCTTGGAGCTGGGAGGGAGGGACAGAGGGCCTTGCAGCTGGCAGGGAAGGAGGGAGGATGCTAAACATGGGAGGTCAGGAGGGGGGCGTTGGAGCTGATTTGCCTGGGACAGTGGCTGGGACAGTGGCTCATTCCAAGTTGGTCTGCTAGGCTCCATAGATCAGGCTAACATCACCGTAGCCATTATGATGTCAACTTCAGAACCCGGGGGGGAGGGGAAACATGCCTCACAGCTGATCCATGTCCAGAGAAGGGTTGCTGGACATGGGTGGCTGCAGGGGGTCGCTGTACATGGATGGCTGGAGGGGGGACAGGGGAGAGAGGAGGGTCGCTGGACATGGGTGGCTGGAGGGTGGGCAGGGGAGAGAGGAGGTTCGTTGGACATGGGTGGCTGCAGTGGGCACAGGGGGAGAGGAGGGTCGCTGGACATGGGTGGCTGTAGTGGGCGCAGGGGGAGAGGAGGATAGCTGAACATGGGTGGCTGCAGGGGGAGAGGAAAACCTTGCTAGCGCCCGTTTCATTTGTGTCAGAAACAGGCCTTTTTTTACTAGTAATAAAGAAATGTGACAAAGCAGAATTCCAGCACAAGTAGGGATGTGCTCACATGCTGACATACATTTTTCATGCTCAGGCCTGTGCATGCATGTTAGAGAAATCAGAGATAGCATGAAATGGTGGGGGGGAAGAAGTGAACTCCGCACCAGGCCCGCTGCTCTTAAACTGAATGGATTTGCGCCCTGATGCTCCTTGGAGAGGGCAGTGCAAGTTAATAAACTCATCCCTATCCATCCTCCCCTCTCCCTCTTCCCCATTCCTTTCTTCATTCCCTTCTCATCACCCCAAAGCCTCAGCAGGAGAGCTCCCCATGGAATGGTCTGATTCGGCTATCTGTCAATGACGTCGCACGAGAGGCAAACAAAAAAAAAACATGACGACAGTGAATATTAAAGTGAGAAGAATCAGGACGAGCAGAAATGTGTTTGAAAAGTCGTTTGCAGTCACCCAGAGAGGGGTGGCACTGGGTTTTCTACATACCCAGCTCTGAGTTCTGACCCAGTGGTTATCAACCCTGTCCCAGAGGTACTTACGCAAAATATCTGTAATGCATACAGCTGAAAAAGGTTTCCATATTTATACAGATCTGTTTCACATATATTCACTAGGGATGGCCTGACAACAAGATTGGTTAGGTTGTGTCTTCTCCAAGACACGGTTGAGAAACAAGTCATGTTACTACACAGCTCATTTCGTAATCTAACTTCCTCTTTAAACTCATCCATCGTCTACAGTTTGTTTGAGAATGTGAAAGCAAGCATTTCCTTCAGATATTCATCTCAGGTCATTCCGTGCGAGTACATCATGTTCACTTCAGTACCGGTATGACTTCTCCGTGAGCCACAATTAAAATCAGGTTCAGGCTATATTTGCCACGTCACATGGTCAAAACGGCTGGAAACATCTCCAACACACACGTTGGATCATAATCACACTTCTGGTGCTGTTTGCTGAAATGTTTTCAGCTGTGACATCCAGACGTTTGATAACGCTGGCTATTAGCATGATGAAAGGTTTTACAAAGATTTCTCAGGGATTCACTTGGTCCACAGAAGGCAGAGCAGCAAACCTCCCATCTTTCAGCCCGGTTCTGCTGGTGATTAATACCTGCCATCTTCTGTCCGTTTCAGAGTGGTGTGTAGCCCTCTGTAGGATGGGGAATGGGGGCTGTCTCACTAACTTCAAGTGGCTTTAGGTATTAAGAAAAACGTGTCAAGAATTAAATAGCTATAAATAATGATATGGAGGGGATTCTGGGCTTTGTCCTTGGAAAGGGGGACTTTATCACCAGGAAAAGATGATGCCCCTGATTTTCTGTATGAAGTGCTGAGTGTTTCTCTGCTCGTGGCAACTGAAACTGAATGGGAGTGGGTTACAATTTAGCAAATGACACTTTTTTTGGTGGGGGGGGGGCTTACCACTCACTATACAAGAAGTACCACTGGGCTACTGCAGCAGCCGGTGGTACTTCCCAACCCTAGCGTGCCATCGTATCCGACACTAGAAAAAGATTTGTAGCGCTGGAGTGTACCCAGCAGTAATCGGGCAGTGCCGTGTGCTGCCCGGTTACCACCGGGTTAATGCGGGAGCTCTTATCACCACCTCAATGGGTAGGCACCAAACCTTTACGGAGAGGCATATTTTCAAAGAACTTAGACTTACAAAGTTCCATAGTAACCTTTGGAAGTTTGTAACTCTGTTTGAAAATGAGCCCCATCGTAAGAACATAAGCACCACCACACTGGGAAAAGACCAACGGTCCATCAAGCCCAGCATCCTGTCTTCGACAGCGGCCAATCCAGGCTTCAAGAACCCGGCAAAACCCATTAAAAAGTTTTAATTTTTAATAATGTTCAATGGACGTTTCCCTCGGGAATCTGTCCAAACCCCCTTTAAATTCCGTAAGGCCAGCTGCTGTCACTACATTCTCCGGCAACAAGTTACGGAGTCTAACTACACGCTGAGTAAAGAAAATCTTTCTCCTGTTTGTTTTAAATCTACCCTATTCTAGCTTCATCTTGTGTCCCCTGGTTTTGTTGTTGTTTGAAAGTGTAAACAAACGCTTCACATCTGTCCGCTCTACTCCGCTCATTATCTTGTAGACTTCTATCATATCACCCCTCAGCCGCCTTTTCTCCAAGCTGAAGAGCCCTAACCTTCTCAGCCTTTCCTCATAGGGAAGTCGTTCCATCCCTTTTATCATTTTCGTTGCCCTTCTCTGCACTTTCTCCAATTCCTATATATCATTTTTGAGATGATGGCAGTCCATCCAGTCTGCCTGAGAAGATAAACTCGTTACATAAGGTATGAGGTGATACAACATATGTATACCTGATCTTGATTTGTCCTTGCTCTTTTCAGGACTGTCCTTGCTCTAAAACTTTTGAAGTTGTCATCGAAGCCCTTGAAAAGCTCCACTCCAGCCCATCCAAATCTATCCAGCCATGGTCAGGGCACAGATCGTAGAAGTCCACCTAGTACTGGCTTTGCATCTCAATTACCAGTGTTGTCTCATAGTCTCCGCTAAGCTTCTTTGGATCGACTTGTTGTAAACAAGATTCCTGTGGGTTTATCCCACACATTTTTGAATTACGGTTTGAGTTACAGTTTTCATCTCCAGCACCTGCCACAGGAGGGCACTTAGCTCCCCAATGCTTAACCCTAATGATATGCAAATGTTATGTACGCTCTGAGACCAAAAATAAAAAAGGAGTTGCCTGGCACATGAGCAGAAGAGTTTTGTGGTAAGCACAGTTCTTGTGCACATGCCCAGACTAACCAGGAAGTGAAGCACACATTGGCACGATTCTGATCCTTTAAATATAAGCCTTTCAAATTTTTTTTTTCACTTGCGAGGCTTCTATTTAAGTGGAGAAACAGGTGCCAATGTCAGCTTTCACTTTCGGGTTTGCTCAGACCCACACACACTTGTTTTTCACTCCCAGCACTTAGAGGCTTGCACGGACTTCCTTCTGCTTCTGAAATAAATCAAAACCAGCAGATTTTAACTTGAAAAAAAGTAGAAAATCCTCTCTTCAAACACCCCGACAGCAGTTCCGAACTGGTGTTGGGTTTCCAGTGGTGAGGGCAGGGTTTCTTTGTGCGCTGTTCTCTGAGCATTAGGAGGAAATATTTCTTTGTTACATTTGTATTCCACATTTTCCCACCCATTTGCAGGCTCATTGTGGCTTACATTATACTGTAGAGGCGTTCGCCATCTCCGGTAGAGAAACAAATACAGAGAGTTGTGGTCGAATGAGGTTCAAGTGTTATAGACACATTGGGGAATCGTAGAAGGGAAGAGTTGTATAGAGTCTATCACGAGCTTTGGTTTCGTTGTGTTGCAAGGTTTAGGCACTTAGATTGGGTTGATTGGGAATGCCTTTTTGAACTTACTTACTATTGTGGGGTAAGCTGGGGTGGAGGAAGCAAGGGGATGAGGGAAAAGCACTTTAAATACACTTTGCATTCATCTTTGGCATAGCCATTGTTTTCTGTGCTGCAGCCCTCCGAACATTCTGCGCAGATTAATGCAAGCACTAATCACCTCTAGTGCCAACGTTAGGTTCTGCACATCGGTCCATGGGTGCAAAGGATGAAAGGATGAGCAGGTGCCTATTCTGTAAAGAAACGTTGGTGCCACCTAGCAAAAGTGACAGAAAATGCTCTTGAACATCAACTTCTATGGTTTCCATTTTCCCTTTTACACCTCTTCTGTAGAACGGCCAAATTTTCTGCTTAAAAGTATGCACAGACATTTGGCTTTTAAAAAGTATTCAGGAAAATGCAACCCCCCCCCCCCCCCCCCCCACCACCACCACCACCACCATCAGGAACACCTCTTCAGACTACACCTAGCTAAACTCTGAGTGATAACTTTTTAAATGCTTTATGGATGCAAATGAATTGCAAAATGACCCTCTCCATGGTCCTGAAGTCCGAGGACATTGTAAGTAATGCCAACACTGACTGACCCTGTCACTTTACACCTCTTTGAGGTGCAAAGTTTATTATCATTATTTATAATACAATTAGAGCACTAATATGTATTTGCTCATATAAAAATTCAAAAAATTCATGGAGAAGTTCTATGATCGAGAAACTTGCCCACCCTTAGAGACGTGAATCACTTTGTGTAGCCACGCTTGGGTGAGTTTATACTCTGAGAACTTCCCTATCACATTCAAAAATGTTTACTTTTATAGATTTCCTGGGCCAATCCCTCTATTGTTTTGTCTCCTTCATACTCTGGTTTTTTGTAGACTATTATTGAGATCTTTACCAGAGATCATAATGGGGATCTACATATTTTTTTGATAAGCTGGTTTACTTACAGCTCTCTGACAGGCTCAACCAAGTGACCGCGCAGGGCTTTTCAGCCCCGACCTGATGATCCCATGATCAGCCATGTTTTTGGAATGAACACCACGAACGTGCAAGAGATAAACATGAAAATATTCATGACCCACCCTCTGCAAGGGTCCCTTCCCTTAAGAGCTTACAATTGTGCCTGAGGTATCCAGAAATTGAATAGCTTATGCAGGATCATGTGGCATATTGACAAGAGAAGCTGGATTGGAACCACTACACCACATTTCCTCATGGATTATTCTGCTCCAGCCACTCTTCCCCCCCCCCCCCCCCCAAGTCCTGGCAGCACCTTCCTATCCATTTCCATCATTTCCAAGCTTTTGTCCAGCACCCTCTCTTTATCGCTGTATATGGCTTTTATTTGCAATAATGATATCACTCTACATTTCAATCTGCTGGATATATTACATTGTGTATATGTAGAGTGACAGAAAGTAATATTCAGTAGTACCCGACTAACTCCCGGCAGCTGCCCCAGATCGGGAAATTCAGTACCAGTACCCATAGGAAGGCTGATACTGGCTCCCACTCAAAGAACGTATCGCGTTCAAGGTGTGCACCCTAGTTCACAAAATCATCCATGGTGATGCCCCAGCCTACATGTCAGACCTTATAGACCTACCACCCAGGAATGCCAAAAAATCATCCTGCACATTCCTTAATCTTCACTTCCCTAACTGCAAAGGTCTAAAATATAAACTAATGCACGCATCAACCTTTTCCTATATGAGCACACAATTCTGGAACGCGCTGCCGCACAACCTAAAAACGACCACTGAACTAGCCAGCTTCCGCAAACTACTGAAGACCTATCTTTTCGACAAGACATATCACAAAGATCAAAACATGTGAAACCCCCATATGTATCCAGAACTGTCTTATAATGCTTTCTTGCTATTTCACTACTATGCGTTATCATTATCATGTAACCCAAAATCCTTCTGTAATACCAATTGTCTATTCTCTTCTCATTTCCACTGTTCATGATGTATTGTAAGCCACATTGAGACTGCAAAGAGGTGGGAAATTGTGGAATACAAATGCAACAAACAAACAAATAGATAAATAAATAAAATAATTTGGTGAGCAGAGGTCAGCATTTTAAAAAATGCCCACCAACTGAACGTTGTCCTCACAGATTTTGGGATTTATTATATGAATGAATATTTGTTGCATTTTAAATGCTCCGTTTTGTATGAGATTCCTTTTATCTTTTTTTTTTGAGAGAGCGGTGTAGCACTTTGTTCAACGAGCAATTGAGGACTAGATTCGATTTTTGTTGTATCATTTTTCGCTTCTGGTTGGATTTTGTTTTTATTTGGTGAAACATAAATGCAGCCAGCTCAAAGGTGGATATTTTGAAATATAGATTTAGTTCACTACAGGAAAGCATCTAATAATTTAGGGGGGGGGGAGAAAAAATGATGACCTGCCTGCATGTGGCACAAGGAGATAAGGTGACTTGCCAAGGTCACATAGGCTGGGACAGGAGATTAATGGACTGTCACGTATTCAGCTCAGATCATTTTTCCTGTGTTTTGTGTTTTCTTTTTGTCTTTCATTCCACTTGCATATTTAGTAGGGTTTTTTTTAGCAGGTCTTCTCTGTTTGCATACCTTTATTTTTTAATCAATCTTATTTAGAGCAAGATTTTTCTGTGTTCTCTGATCTCCTTCCTTCCTGGCATCTTGTATTGATCCTGGTTTTCTCATACCTCCCAGCTTGTGTCAGCTTGTAATATCACTTGTATATTAAGATCAATATTATTCCTGAGGTGATTTCCGCTTCCCTTTTCAGTTCATAAAGTGCCTTCTTTTGTTTGGGTTTTAACCAGTTTTCTGCTACACTGGAGCTATGTAAAATATATATATAGCATCTCTCTTCCAAGATGAAAGGGGGCTTGATATACCATCTTTCTGTGGTTCTTGCAACTACATTCAAAGCAGTTTACATAGTATATACAGGTACTTATTTGTACCTGGGACAATGGAGGGTTAAGTGACTTGCCCAGTGCTACAGCGAGCTGTAGTGAGAATCAAACGCAATTCTCCAGGATCAAAGTCCACTGCACTAACCACTAGGCTACTCCTCCACTAGCAACATTCCATGTACAATCTCAAATAGTAGCAACATTCCATGTGGTACATTTAAAACAAATCAGAGAAAAAAATTTTCATTCAACACATAATTAAGCTCTGGAACTCATTGACAGAGGGTGTGGTAAATGCAGTTAGCATAGCTGGGTTTAAAAACGTTTGGACAAATTCCTGGAAGAAAAGTCCAGAAATCATTATTAAGGCAGACATGGGGAAAGCCACTGCTTATCTCTGGGGTAAGTAGCATGGAATCTTGCTACTCTTTGGGATTCCAGAATCTTGCTACTCTTTAGGATTCCAGAATCTTCCTACTCTTTGGGATTCTGGAATCTTGCTACTCTTTAGGATTACAGAATCTTGCTACTCTTTAGGATTCCGGAATCTTGCTACTCTTTGGGATTCTGCCAGGTATTTGTGATCTGGACTGGCCACTGTTCGAACCAGGATACTGAGCTAGATGGACCATCAGTCTGACACAGCATGGCTATTCTTATCTTCTTAATATGAGGGAGTTCCAAATGTCAGATGCATCACTTTCCAGTCTTTTTTTTTTATCATAGAGATGAAATAAACACAGGAAAAGCTCATTGGTCGCTCTACATATGGAATCCAAAGGTTGCAATTTAAATTCATTTCTCTTAAGGAGAAAGTTATCAAGGTGAGGTAAAAGGCGAGCTTTTCCCTCACCTTGATTTGCCACAGAATTCACAAACTTGCAGTATCTCTGGTTTAAGTATTTTTGTCTAAATGCCAGAAAAACATGCATGACATACAGGTATGATTTTTTGGTATTTATTTAGACTCTGTCTATGTTTACGCCCATCTGTCATACATGTGCTACCTAAGATTTAATGTGAACAAGTACAAAGTGATGTACGTGGGAAAGAGGAACCCAAAATATAGCTGCATAATATAAGGTTCCACATTAGGAGTCACCTAACCAGGAAAGAGATTTAGGTGGCATCGCTGATGATGCGCTGAAACCCTCTGCTCAGTGTGCGGCGGCAGCTAAGAAAGCAAAAAGAATGTTAGGTATTATTAGGAAAGAAATGGCAAACAAAAATGAGGATGTTATAATGCCTTTGTATTGCTCCAAGGTGCGACCACATCTTGAATACTGTGTGCAATTCTGGTCACCACATCTCAAAAAAGATATAGCAGAATTAGAAAAGATACAGAGAAGGGCGACGAAAATGATAAAGGGGATGGGATGATTTCCTTATGAGGAAAGGCTAAAAGCAGCTAGGGCTCTTCAGCTTGGAGACAAGATGGCTAAGGGGAGATGTAATAGAAGTCTATAAAATAATGAGTGGAGTGGAACGGGTAGACGTGAATCTCTTGTTTACTCTTTCAAAAAAATACTAGGACTATGGGGCACGCAATGAAGCTAGAACGTAGTAAATTTAAAACAAATCAGAGAAAATATTTCATCATTCAACATGTAATTAAACTCTGGAATTCTTTGCCAGAGAATGTAGTAAAAGCAGTTAACTTAGTGGGGTTTAAAAAAGGATTGGATAGCTTCCTAAAAGAAATGTCCATAAGCCATTATTAAAATGGACTTGGGGAAAATCCACTGCTTATTTCTAGGATAAGCAGCATAAAATGTATTGTACTGTTTTGGGATATTGCCAGGTACTTGTGACCTGGATTGGCCACTGTTGGAAACAGGATGCTGGGCTTGATGGACCTTTGGTCTGTCCCAGTGTGGCAATACTTATATACTTATGTATTTGGGATTCTGAATGGAATCTTGCTACTCTTTGGGGTTCTACATGGAATGTTGCTACACTTTGAAAATCTGCGTGGAATCTTGTTACTCTTTAGGATTCTAGAATCTTGCTACTCTTTGGGGTTCTACTTGAAATGTTGCTACACTTTGAAATTCTGCATGGAATCTTGTTATTCTTTAGAATTCTAGAATCTTGCTGCTCTTTGGGGTTCTACATGGGATGTTGCTACTCTTTGGGTTTCTGCCAGGTATTTGTGACCTGTTGTGACCTGGATTGGCCACTGTTGGAAACAGGATGCTGGGCTTGATGGACCTTTGGTCTGTCCCGGCATGGCAACACTTGTGTTCTTATGTTCTTAAGATATTTACAGAATGACACTTAGGTGGAATTTTGACATTCCCATATGCATCTATGTACCATTATTCTAAACATTTATATGTATAATCAGCATCTAAATGTTAGAATGACCCCTATGATCATAGTCCACATACTCTGGCCTAGGGATAAGGTTCATTATAGTCATGCCATGCACAAAATGTGGAGGTATTACCCCTGAGGGAATGCATTTATACCACCTGCCTTATCCACTGCATTTCACACACTTAAAGGGAAGGGCAGACTAGAGTGGGGAGGTGAATTAACTTTTCAATTAAAATAATTCAGTTACCTGTGAACCAAAAAATTGGATTATGTCTCTGCCCTGGGTAACAGCAAGGTCATGCTTGGAACTACCCGGCACTAACAGAGAATCGCTGTGTGTTGTAGAAAACATACATGGTAACATGGAGTCAAATTTTGGAAGGGATTTCTAATAGAAACTAAATAATTCAAATTGCTCTACCTCATTAGGAAAAAGATGAGAAAAAGAACAACTATGTTTTCAATTATTACAATTTAAATATAGCCTCATACGTCCAGGGTACCTTTATAGAAACTTAGGACACCACTGACTGACATTCATCATAGGCTACCACCACCTGCCAAGCGTTACAGAGAAAAACTCTCCTATTAAAAATGAGAGAAAAGTCTGTAGTGCTACGGCATATGGGACTATCAATTTAATAAACACAGGTTCAAAAACTCATCAATCCTAATTCGACCCCTTTACAAAAAGATTTTTTAAGGGTCAAAATGAAAAGAGAAGAAAATGTAAATATCGCAAAACCTTGGGGTACATTTGCCGGGTACAAATATAGTCACTTAGCTTTTGCCCAAAAAGAGCTCCATTAAAGGTGAATTCACTTCATTTCAGTGTCCATAGTTGTATCTTCTTAAACTCGACATGTAACTCCCACTCTTTCTCATATAAATTCCTTTAATGGAGCTCTTTTTGGGCAAAAGCTAAGTGACTATATTTGTACCCGGCAAATGTACCCCAAGGTTTTGCGATATTTACATTTTCTTCTCTTTTCATTTTGACCCTTAAAAAATCTTTTTGTAAAGGGGTCGAATTAGGATTGATGAGTTTTTGAACCTGTGTTTATTAAATTGATAGTCCCATATGCCGTAGCACTACAGACTTTTCTCTCATTTTTAATAGGAGAGTTTTTCTCTGTAACGCTTGGCAGGTGGTGGTAGCCTATGATGAATGTCAGTCAGTGGTGTCCTAAGTTTCTATAAAGGTACCCTGGACGTATGAGGCTATATTTAAATTGTAATAATTGAAAACATAGTTGTTCTTTTTCTCATCTTTTTCCTAATGAGGTAGAGCAATTTGAATTATTTAGTTTCTATTATAATATTGCTCCATGCAGTTCTGAAGAAGTTTGCTATAGAAGGGATTTCTAATGCCAAATATAAATGTTCAAATCGAGAGGTGCCAGCTGGCAGATGTATTACAGATACACAGTGGCATTCCTAGGTCGGTAGCCACCCAGTGCATCACCTCCACTCCCCGGTGCTTCACCCCCAGGCGGCTCCACCCTTGGCGCATCACCTCTTGGGGGTGAAGGGAACAGCCGCATGGCTGTTGGCTCTGCAAGTTCCCTGCCCCGAAACTGGAAGTAACTTCAGAAGGAGCAGGGAACCGGTGGAGTCAAAAGCCACACAGCTTCTGCCTGCACCCCCTTTGCAGTGTGCACCTGCGGTGGACCACCCCCACCACCCCACCCTTGGTATGCCACTGCAGATACAGCAATGGCAAAGTCCAATAATCTGCATCCATGGTGCATGGACATTCATGTTGCAAAATGGCTGTTCTGGAGATATGTTTGTCCATCAAGACCCATATAGATATTCAAATCACAACTATTTATTTATTTATATTTTGCTCACACCTTTTTCAGTAGTAGCTCAAGGTGAGTTACATTCAGGTACGCTGGATATTTCTCTGTTCCTGGAGGGCTCACAATCCTAATTTTGTCCCCGTTCCCATGAGCTCTGTCCCCATCCCCACCCCGTCCCCATGGGATCTGTCCCCATCCCCGTCCTGTCGCCGCAAGCTCTGTCCCCATCCCCATCCCTGTGGTTACTGCAGGTCCCCGTGTCATTCTCTAGCGCACACAGATCCATTTTTTTAAAGCGCCTGCAAAAAACGCCTTTTTAAAATTTTTGCCAAAAATGGACGTGCGGCAAAATCTAAATTGGCGCACATCCAATTTTACTGCCAGCCATTGACCTAGCAGTAAAGTGTCACGCGTTAACCAGGCGATAACGGCCTATGCATGTCAAATGGCATTTGGCGCGCGTCTGATAGGCGTGTCCAAAACGTTTTTTTCCAGATGCACATATCAGACACACACCAAAAATGAAATTACCTTAAAAGCCACGTGGTAGCTGGGCAGTAACTCCATTTTGGCGTGCATTGGACGCGCGTAGACACTTACGCGGCTTAGTAAAAGGACCCCTAAATGTCTACATCATATCTTCCCTATTGAAATGTGAAACACCTTGAGAGTGTGCCCTCTGTCCAAGCGGGTTGACTAAGGAGTGGTCTTTTTTTTTTTTTTATTGGGGGTGGGGTTTGCAGAAAACGATTCTCCCACTTTGGCCAAGATCCAAACATCATCTCGTCCCTGTAGGGGTTGAGTAATAAAGGGTTAATCCTTCCTTCCACCACATTGTACAGGTTCTCAGTTTCAACCAAAAGGCCAGGAAGGTTCCGTTTGTCACTCATGGCCCAGCCTTCGCCCTAGATCTTAGCCAAAAGACTGAGAAGTTGGAATGCTGTTTGTTATCCTAAACAGCTCATCCTGGAACTGAAAATTTTAAAATCTAAATAAAATTGAATCAGATGGTCAGAGGAAAGTCTTTGCAATTTAGATAATAAATTGGCAAGCCACTTAAAGAAAGCATTACCTTATTGAAACCAAGCAATTTAACTAAAGCACGGTTAGCTAATCATTTTGGATTTAAATCAATATTGTTTTAATTTTTGCTAACGGCTTTCCTGATTGGCCATTATTTGAGAAGAGAATTTTTGTAATGCCGCTGCTCCAGGCTGCATGCTAATGTTTCTTCTGGGGTGAATTATGCAATCATCTCACGTTGCCCCTACAGGATAGGGATTGCTGCAACCATGGGTTGCTTGCTTTTGATTTTTCCCGTCTGAAACACAAAAATAAACAAGAAACTTTGGTTCTGCTTCATTTCTGAGGTTAAACACATGTTAAAATGCAGAAATAAAAGGAAGCAGATGCGAGAAATAAGAAGTGAATACTTTTCCCCTCCATGCTGTGACTTCGGAATCTGTGGGCCAGATCAGTGGTCTTCATTCATTTTTAAAGCTTGGGCCATTTTGGATCCTAATGAGCTGAAGGAGAGCTGTCAAATTTGTTCCCCCTGCAGGGCCAGGACACTGCTGTCCGGTGTGTGTCATACAGTGGCGTAGCTACGTGGGGCCTGAGGGGGCCCGGGCCCCCGTACATTTGGCCCTGGCCCCCTTCTGACGATCCCCTTGAACCCCCCCTCCCGCCACCAACCCTCCCCCGCCGTCGCCCCGCCGCCGCAGCTGATACCTTGTTTGCTGGCCGGGCCATCCAAAGAGAGTCTTTTCAGCACCAGAGTAGCGCCTTCATTCAAGGAACTTCCTTGAACGAAGGCGTAAGGTGTTAGAAACAGCTGATCATAACCAGGAAGTTCCTTGAACGAAGGCGCTACTCTGCCACTGAAAAGACTCTCTTCGGCTGGTATTGGATGCGGCGGTGGGGCGGGCGGCGACGGTGGGGGAGGGTTGGTGGCAGGAGGGGGTTCAATGGGATCGTCGGAAGGGGGGGTCCAATGCGGCAGCGGGGAGGGTTGGTGGCGGGAAGGGGGTTTGAAGGGGATCGTGGCGGTGGCAGCTGGGGGGGCAGCTAAACAGTGCCCCCCCCACCTCGGGCTGTGGCCCCTGCTCCCGGCGAGGTCTAGCTACACCCCTGGTGTCATATGACATCCATCCCCACCAGCCCACCTTCACTGGGGGGGGGGGGGGTGGTATCCTCAAGGTTGAGAGCATTTGTAGGTTCGTTCTCTTTTGTCTATTGAGAAATGCCTTGTCTTTCAAGCACTAATAATTATCCCAGCAACTTCTACCTAAGAACAACCAACGAGCAAGCTTCCTTCCGCAAATTATTGAAGACCCATCTTTTCGAAAAAGTTTACGGAAAGAAACAAAACACATAAAGTCCACACTTACTGCTCACTAATGCATCATACATTCACCTCTGAACTCTCATTCCCATATTATCACATCACTCGTACCTTTACTCACAGAAAGATATATACCATACGCCTTCATGCCTTTTTATCGCCCTCTAAGCTCCCATTGGTTCCTTCCAAAGTTGCAATGTCTATTTTCCATTATTACATTCCTTAACGACACCTCAATTGTTTCGCATAACTCTGCACAATGTAATCCATAACTATCTGTAACAAATTGTATTTCCAACATTCAACTCATATTGTAAGCCACACTGAACCCGCAAAAAGGTGGGAAAATGTGGGATACAAATGCAATAAATAAATAAATACCTTAAACAAAAACGCAATAGCAAGATCAGTAATATTTCAAAACACTTTCACTAATTTTTCAAAACATTAATGAACATTTCTCCATGTTTTCATAACATTTTTTTTAAAGGATCATCAGAATTCACAGCATCAACGTCGCTATCCAGAGATTCAAAAGCAACGATGTACAAATCTTCATTGATCCATCATTTTCACTTATTATTTTTACATTTTGGTTAGCTTTCCGTTTGTTTTTGTTGTCTTTCAAGCATGCAGCTCTTCTCCCATTCACTTTCCCCTTTCTGTCCCAAGCCGGGGTAGAGAAGCAGAGTAGCAGGGAATAAAAAAAAACCAGAAAGACAATAGGGGCCGCAACATAGGCCTCCAAGGGCTGCCATTGGCCCCCAGGACTTGCAGTGAAAAACACTGGGCTAGATTTTCATAAAGCTCTAGCTGGCTAAGCCCAGCTTTTAGAAAATTTACCCCACACAGCAGATAAAAATTAAGGTGCTGATATTGAAAGGCACTTCGGGGTCTTTACTAAAGTAAAATCTGAGCTTAACGTGGGACTTTATCATGTGCTAAACCCAGATTTAACAGGGCACTATTTTAGGGCTTTTTTTTTTCTTTGCAGGTCATGTGCTAATGTTCTCATTACTGCACTTCCTGTTCCGGGGGTGCTAAGAGTCTCCTGCATTAGCCAGTTACAGTGTGCTGATCATAACACATTAGCTGGTTAATGCCTCCAGGCCCATGCTCCGCCCATGCCACGCCCCCTCAGAGAAATATTCTTCAAAATTGCATAATGCACCATTTAACGTGCTAAAACAGGAAGAATGCTGCAAAACGCTTTAACGCACTTGTGCGGTAGCCTTAGTGGCGTTCCTAGACTCGATGATACCCGGGGCGGATCGCCGATGCGCCCCCCCCCCCCCCGGGTGCAGTGCATCCCCCGAGAAATGACACCCTCCCGGATGCACGCCGCTGGGGGGGTGCCGCGGCGCGCGCCTGTGGGCTCTGAGTTCGCTACGCTAACTTTGCTGGTTGCTGCAGCTCCCTCTGCCCCGGAACAGGAAGTAACCTGTTCCGGGGCAGAGGGAGAGGGAGCTGCAGCGAACCAGGAAGTTAGCGTAGCGAACTCGGAGCCCACAGGTGCGCAGCGGCACCCCCCAGCGGTGTGCACCTGGGGTGTACCGCCCCCACCGCCCCCCCCCCCCCTCCTTGGTACGCCACTGGGTAGCCTGATTTCGCATACTAACCGCACATTAAGGGCTTAACACCTTTTAGGAAAAGGATACCCTTATGTGGTTAGCAATAAAAAGGCTGTCCTGTGTTTATCTGGTTACTACACCCTCGATATTCAAAAGCATTTAAACAACTGGCCGGTTAAACGCCCCATAACTGGCTATCTGCAAATTTTCAGCAGGACATGGCTGGCCATGACCCTCTGTCCTAAGCCTGGGTCGAGCTAAACCACAGTAAAATAACGCCTTTCAAATGGTACAATTAACAATGTGTCAGAATTTTGCAGTCACTGTGAATGTTCAAAATGTCCACCCCCCAGCTTTAATGCAGGCCTCTAGTCCCTTTGGGAAGTTCTTAACAGCCTTGTCGATTGGTCCCTGTGCCAGATTATCTGCAGCGCTTCCTTGAGCTCGGCGATTATTTGCGGTTTTGGGTGGAGCTTGTGATAGGCCTCCAATATTGCTCCCCAGACTCCCTAGTCCAAGGGGTTTAGGTCCAGGAAATTTGGAGGCCACTGGCCATTTGTAATAAAATCTGTACAGTTAGCCCAGAACCAGTTCTGCGCAATGCACGCTACGTGTGCTGGCGTACAGTCTTGCTGGAAGACGGATCCAGTGGGCAGCAGTCGATTGCCGTCCTCGATGAGATTAGGAAGAAGACGACCAACGTAATATGCACAATTTTAGCTTTCTGGTCAACAAGTGCAGTCATCCCTTGCCTCCGAAACACATGCCAGCCAAGACCATCACGTGCTGTGCAAAACTTTTTACGCTGGACCAAGAGACAAGCTGGCTTGATGTCAGATTTCTTCCCACTCAACCAGACTTGGTTGTTTTGGTTACTGACAGGGGAGTTAAGATAGAAGTTTTTCTCGTTGGTGAAGAACATGCGTTTTGTGTCATGAACTTTGAGCCGACAAAGCAGACCCACGGTGTGCTTCAGTCACTTCTGTTTTATGGCATCATTGATGACTTGTGCCAGCACACGACAAAAGGCAGTGAGATGGAGATCCTCTTTTGTAATACATAAAAACATAAGAATAACTATACTGGATCAAACTGATGGTCCATCTAGCCCAGTATCCTGTTTCCAACAGTGGCCAGTACCTGGTAGAAACCCAAATAGTAGCAATATTTCATTCTACCAATCCCGGGGCAAGCAGTTGCTTCCCCATGTCTATTTCAATACTAGACTATTGACTTTTCCTCCAGGAACTTGTCCAGACCTTTTTTTTTTAAACCCAGATATGGTGCCATTATAGAATAGGCTCTCCCCAAGCTACATTGGTGCATCCTAGAGGACATACCCTTTTTTAGAATTACCCCCCAGATTATAAAATACTGTAATTTACATAATTGCATGAGGAATAGTGGACATTTACACCTGCCATAAGTTGCCATGTTGAAGATTTAGTAAAGACCGGTAACCTGCACTGCCATTAAAAACAAGTTACCATGTACATTAATGGCCGCATTTCCATTTATATTACCCGGGCCTGATTTACTAATCCATGCAAATCAATCCATGTTAATTATAGCACAGGTAACTATATTTTAGTGAATCAGCTCTTAACGTTCCCGTTAACTATATCCTCATTCAGTCAAACATACAGTAATAAAACATTTAAACAGCAAACACACGCGTTTGTATTGGAGAAGAATTAAGGCATTAGGCAGTAAATTAAAAAAAATAGAGGCTTAATAAACACATCTTAAATATACATCTGTCCTCGCTAATGACGTTGGCTGAAACCAGACATATTGGCAGCTGCCCAAGCAGGTGGCGTCAAACCACTTTCAGTCAATATTATCTTTCTAATAGACCATTTAATAGATAGCCAGCATCTGCAACTCTACTCAACTAGTAAAAGCAATGATCAAAATTAAGTTCTTGAGCAAAATAGCCAATGCCACTTGTGCATCAATACAGAATTTGCAGTGATGAAAATTTATGGCAAAAGCCAAGAGTAATAGAACAAGTAATTATCCAACGCAGCCGGATCTCTCTCTCTCTCTCTCTCTCTACATAACACTGCCTTTTTGTTAGGTCGTCATTCCTGTGTCAACACAGACAACATTTGCTTTATTGTGTTATTTTGACCGATAATTGCCCTGTAAATTAGCACAAGGCCCCCTCTCAGTTTCTTTATGTGAAAGGCTGTAGCTGTCCTCTGTTGCGTGACTGTTTATGGGCTACAAGACCTTGTAAACAAGAGTCAAAGGCAGGGCCCTTCTCCTTGGCAAAACATCAACATGTCAAGTCTCTCCCTCCCAAAATTACCTCCCAATACCTTCAGTAGAGTTTTACGAAAAAAATTATAACCATGCTGACATAAAATATCATTATATCACCAGCTGATATACAGCTGAACAGAGGGGCAGTTTGCTCAGTATTATAATGATCTAATTGTCTCGGCATTTTTCTTATCACAGTTCCAGTGGGCCAGGAAGTATCATAGAAATTGCTAGCAATATCGGGGTTTCATTTTATCACTGCATGCCTGGGTAAAAATGACAGACTGGAAATAGCAAAAGATCACACATGTAGACAGGATTAAAATATGAAAATATTTAATGAAGTAAAATGTAGTGTCCAATGTTCCCGTAATAAGCCATATACATGGAGGGGCATAATCGAACGGGGCCGGCCATCTCTAACGCCGGCCCCGTCAAGAGGCGTACCCGACTGTATTATCGAAACAAGATGGCCAGCCATCTTTCGTTTCGATAATACGGTCGGGGCCGGCCAAATCTCAACATTTCGCCTGCCCTTAGAGATCGCCGGCGTTAGAGATGGCCGCCATTGTTTTTTGCCGATAATGGAAACTAGTGGCGGCCATCTGAAACCCGGCCAAATCCAAAAGTTCTCAATGCTATATGAAAGCGTCACCTTCGTCAACCGCAATGAAAAATAAACCCTAGGAAAAATTCAAACACGTTCAGCAAAATTCAGTACCGATTTGTGGAAATGAACACTGGATCTGCCTAACATACAACTCCTCAGAACCCATAAGAACCTAAGAATAGCCAGACTGGGTCAGATCAATGGTCCGTCCAGCCCAGTATCCTGCTTCCAACAGTGGCCAATCCAGGTCACAAGTACCTGACAGAATCCCAAAAAGTAGCAACATTCCATGCTACCAATCCCAGGACAATCAGTGGCTTCCCTATGTCTATCTCAATAGCAGACTATGGACTTTTCCTCCAAGAACTTGTCCAAACCTTTTTTTTAAACCCAGATACGCTAACCTCTGTTACCACATCCTCCGGCAACGAGTTCCAGAGTTAATAAAAGGTTAAGAGGGGCTAGTTAAAACGATGAACAGAAGAAAGTCCCCCCTCTTATCTTCTGACTTCTGTGAAATGCAGCAATCCGAATTTTTTCTCGCCTCAGTTGAGTTCCTGTTGAATGATAAAAGCCAGCGCAGGGCTTCAGGTTTTTTTTTACAGTTCCCTTCAAAAAAAAAAATCTTTTCCAGACATTTTCTGACATGTCTGTTCCCCCGTATTTTATGTCAGTGCTGTTGCCACAAGGAAGGCGTGTGATTAAAGGCTGACAGATGAACACAGTAAGAAGGGCTTAGATCACTAAAGAGAATTAATGCTGCATGACTGAACAGTGAGGAGTATAATTCACGGGTAAAACGCGCTCATTAAAATTCAACAAAGAATCACCAACCACCTCTTATTTTACCTGTCAAGGCGTATTTATCTAGTAAGCCTGGGAAAATGTTGTGAAGGCCTAATAACGTTTATGCAAAATGTTTTATTAAATTTTCTGCATTAAAAGAAAAGACATTCTTTCATTTGAAAATGTCACAAGGCTTTTTTTATTCAAAAGTCTTCAGACAATGCTGATCAATCTCCCTAACACTGTTAGCTGGTAACACTCCTACCGGAGGGTTAGCAGAGGAGTCAGCTTGGCACAGACGTACAGCAGGGCCATCCCGAGACCTGAGAAATCACATAGTTAATGCATACGGATCAACCGCTTTAATCTCACATGGCATGATTAAGAGGTGTGGGTAAAACAACAGATTAAAAATCAGAGCGGAATATTGATAGACCCGGACAGGACATCAATAAATACTAGCACCCTGGCTGGAAATAAGAAACATAGTAAATCTGAGGGGCGTGTTGAGTCATTGGGACACTTGAGTGCTTATTGTGCGTATCTGAATACTGTCACCCTAATGTCTGTTCTCATTGGAGATCCCTAGTGCCTAAAAGGATGAATGAGGATGTTTGAAAGCTCAGAAAATTGTATTTTCCAATTTCTTTCAACAAAAGATGCCTATTCTGGTGAGTAGCATTTAAGGCAGTTCACTGATTTTTGCACACACACCGACCCTCAGGGTCTGTGGTAGATGCAGGGCCGCCGAGAGACTGGGCCAGGCCCAGCCCAAGGCCACCCCCAGGGCCCCGCCACCGCCACCCCCCTGAGGTCGCCACTCCCCCCCCTCCACCCCCCCCAGGTCACCGCCACTCCCCCTCTACCCCCGAGGTCGCTGTCGCCGCCACTCTCCCTCCACTTCTTCCGAGGTCACCCCCGCCACTCCCCCTCCACCCGCCCCCCTCCGTCCGCCACCGGGCCGGGCCCCCTGCATTGAAATCACAGCGCCTATCACCTTCGTGTGAAAGCGCTGCAGGCAGCAGGGCAGCAAATTGCCTCTCTTCGGCCCTCCTTCCCTCCTTGTGTCCCGCCCTCGCGGAAGTTACGTCAGACGAGGGCGGGACACAGGGAGAGAAGGAGGCCCGAAGGGAAGCGATCTGCTGCCCTGCTGCCTGCAGCACTTTCACACGGAGGTGAGAGGTGCTGTGATTTCAATGCAGGGGGCCCGGCCCGGTGGCGGACGGAAGGGGTGCGAGTGGAGGGGGAGCGGCGGCGGTGACCTCGGGGGAGGTGGAGGGGGAGTGGCAGTGACCTCGGGGGGGTGGAGGGGGGAGCAGCGACCTCAGGGGGGTGGCGGGGGCGGGGCCCTGGGGGCGGCCTTGGGCCCGGCCCAGTGGCAGACGGTTGACGACGGAGGGCGGGTGGGACTGCGGCAGCGGGCCTCCCTTGGAGGCCCGAGCCTGGGGAATTTTGCCCCCCCTGCCCCCCCCCCTCGGCGGCTATGGGTAGATGTAAGTTGAGGAATACTGTTATATGGCAGTCTCCAATGTTCCACCACCACTACTCACTGGATCACCCTGTACAAGTTCCCTAACCTTCCTGGTTGTCGGTGGCGTAGTTAGCATTGATTAGGCTCCTGGCAGAAAAAGGAAGATGAGCACCTATTACACCATGTTGCTCAAGGTAGTGGGGGCTGAGGGAGTCTCCCTCAGAAAGAAGAAGTGCTGTGGGAGGATATATGCAAATGGCAGGGTGAGGGATGATTGTGTAGGGTTGGATGTTGGGGGTAAGAGAATGTGCAGAAGTCATGTTTGAAGCGTTGGGCGGAGGGGATACATGTGGGGTGTGTAGGGTGATACCTAAGACAGATGAGGTGTAGGGTACCTGCTGTTGGTGAGATGGGTGAGTAGAAGCCTGTGTGCGTTGAACGTGCAGTGTGGGGTGTGATATGTGGCAGTTTGTGTAGACGGGGAGTGTCAGTTGTAGGTGGTATATCGGGGGCAGTGATGCAGCAAGTGTGTCTGAGGCAGGGGTGCGCGTGCATGTGTGTGTGGGTGTGTATGTATGTGAAGGACCAAAGAGATGTGTTTTGGATGCACAGTGAGGGTGGGGGGAGGGATAGGCGGGTTTCTGGGGCAGTGATACTGTGGGGGTGGTATCTGAAGGAAGTCTGTAGGAACTGTATCCAGGACACAGTGAAGGGTTTGGGAGACCCTTCTCCCCTTCCCCCTCCTCGCCCTCCCCTGGGAGTGAGCACAGCCCACACTGCAATTACGTTCAACAGTTTTGCCCATGCAGTTTCCCAGTCCTGTTTTCCATCCCCCATGTGACTGACCAGTAGGAGATTAACTTAAAAATAGCATCTCCGCCCTGTGGTAGGAGGAGCCACAAGATTTAAATCTTGGGGCCGATATTCAGAACGCAGGAGGTAGAGCGGGGCTGGCTCCCATGGTAAGCGCTGAGCCCGGACATTCAATGCTGGCCATGTCCGGTGATCGGCGTCAAATATCCCTTTTATTTTTGGCCAGTTCACTCTTAACCAGCCGAGTCGATATTCATCACCGGTCCGTTAAGTTGGAACCAGCTAAGGATGTTCCAAGTATTCATGCAGCTAAACACGGCCGCCAAGCCCATGCTGAAAATCTACTACTACTATTTAACATTTCTAAAGCGCTACTAGGGTTACGCAGCGCTGTACAGTTAACAAAGAAGGACAGTCCCTGCTCAAAGGAGCTTACAATCTAATGGACAACATGTGAAGTCACCAGATATCCAGTTGCATTGCGCGATATAACTGGCTAACCGCAAATTTTCAGCGGGTCATGGCTGGTCACAGCCCGCTGAAAATTCGCAGATAGCCGTCTAAGGCCCACTTAACTGGCCAGTTAAATGGTTTTGAATATCTGGAGTCTTAATTTTATTATTGAATTTTGCATTAATGCCCAATTTCATCAAACTCCTCCCAGAGTTTTGAAAACAAGCACCAGATAATTGGAGTTCCCAGAGCATGTTGTGAATCTTCAGCTTTTCCATTATAACAGGTTTTTTTTCCAGGGGAACCATTTTGCATTATCAGTAGACTGGAATCAACTGTAGTTCGAGGCGAGAAAATGTTTGCTCCAAAAGTTTCCGAGAGCAAGATGCCCCGAAAAGGCAACGGAAACCCACCAGTGTCTTGTTCGTAAATATTTCTCCATACGTTTTCTTTGCAGCTGAGATTATAAAATCATCTTTCTCCTAAACTTAATAGAGTCACTGGGTATATTAAGGAGCTCAGATGAAATGCTAAATAAGTTTTCCCCTTCATTGCACTGCATTGATCGGGAGTCCTGCAGACCCAAGATAAACTTTGCTTCATGTTTATTTTAATAACTTCCTCTTATTGGCTCTAAATGTGATCGGACTATTGATGAAGAGACTGATGTGAAATCAATAAAGCACATCCATGTCTGAGAGAGATTAATAAAAGGCAGGAAGAAAAAAAAAACCCATTTAAGTGCCTTTTTTTAACTGGAGATGTTCTACTTCAATGTTTCCAAGGAGTTGGAGAACATCACAGTAAGAAAATCAAAACAACAAAAAAAAATATCCTTTCCTCCTTCTAACTGAACTGGCTTCATTAATTTGGGTTAGCGTTCCTGGGTTCCACAACATGCCACTTATTAATTGTGGGCAAAGCCAGAACATATCAGCCATCACATTCCTTCCAGTGGCGTATCTACGGGTGGGCCTCAGGCCTACCCAGTCTAGTGGCCTATGAGGTCCCAAAACCCCTCAGTGGCAGCACCTCACTCTCCTCTCTCCATGCCCTCCACTCATAGCCCAGCATCTGTCCCTCTCGCTCTCTCTGTACACCCCCCCCCCCCCCGGGTCTACCTCAGAGACATTGCCATAATCAATTCCTATAGGCAACCTACACCAGCCCTGCAGTCGATGATGTCACTTCCTGTTTCTTCACTGGCCGGGACACAGTAGAAGGAAGCCTGCAGGGCTGGCACAGGTTGCCTATAGGAATTGCTTCCGCAACAGCTCTGAGATAGACCGTGGGCAGGTCTGACAGAGAGAGAGAGGGACAGATGCCGGGGACCACGGGTTTGGGAGGGGGTGTCGGATGAGCAGATGCCGGAACTGGGATGGAGGAGAGGGAGAAAGATGAAGACATGTGACTAGGGGCAGAGGGAATGGAAGGGAAGAGAGAGAGAGAGATGGATGCAGGGATGGAAGGGAAGGTTTAAAAAAATTGTATTGTATAGATGTACAACAAACTGTATTGTATGTATACAGAGGGGTGAGGGTGGGAAAGGTCCACCCAGGTTAACTCTGGGCCCACCCAAATGGCAGGTCTGGTTACGCTCCTGATTTCTTCAGTGTTATCCTGCCGATGGAAGCCCAGCTCCTTAAGGCAGGATGAATGTCTCATATAGTTGTCAGGCTCTTTGATTTTCCTTGGATTTTTCCATACCTTTAATTCTTGCAGTGTATTTAAAAGGTATTTCCTGCTTGACTGCTTGGTTCAGGCTTCCATTGCTTTCCCCTCATGGTCTGAGCTGTAACAGGGTCCAGCGTACTTCTGGTCAAGCTGACCTTAGAGTACCATCCAGAGGGAAAGCTTGTTGTTCATGGTCTGGTATCTTGATTTCACCGAGGACAAGCAGGCCAGTTGTATTCTCACAGCTGGGTGATGTCATCTGACGGACTCCGGTACAGACGCTGACTAGCAAGATGAATGTAGAAATTTCTAGCAGTGTCCCAACGTGCATGCGTTGGTGTCTTCATTTTTCTGCCGAGCAGGGATGACGTGTCATTGTGTTCCTCTCTCAATATGTTTTTAATCAGCTACAACAATGCCATCCCGTACGGGTATTTTTATCCCTTTTGCAAATATTATATCCCTTCCTCTTCATTTTATTCTGTTACCCTTTAAATTTTTTTACTATTTACGGCTCTTCAAGTTTCATTTCTTTTCTGCGAGTTGCTAGGCCCACTTAGGCCAATGCACTGACCTCAGTTTGAATGCTGCCTTTTCACAACTGAAGAGTTTAATTTGGCCAAGATTCTTGTCTTGATGTCCAAAAGGTATGCCCAGTGTAATCAGGTGATTTCCATGACAGACACACACTCATGTTGCATCGGGTGCCTTGGGCCTGACCATGAGCCTAACTTTTGTTCTCTCTGTTTACAAATACAGTTGAGGACACAGAGGGTATGGCAGGTCCAGCGGGAGAGACGTTTTGGCTCCTTGAAGGCCGATCCATTGAAGCATCAACTTTGACTACCAATGGGAGTGCACCGGCATTGAGAAGGCTTCCACCTCTCTCAATATTGAACACTGAAAGTAGACCCTGAGACCGATCAACATCGGACCCGACACCAAGGGCGCGTACAGGTTCAACGTCATCCTCATTGGCACCGATGGACTGCGATGCTGAGCATCAGGGGAAGTCCAAGAAGCATAAGCATCGGTCCTTTTTTTTTTACACATGATGCCAGGAGCTCCGGGGCATCGGCTTATGTTCTTATGACGTCGGGGGAGAAGCTTCCCCGGTGTGAGGATAAGGCTGTACCTTGGCACTCTTTGGGGCATGGACATGGTTCCACTGAGCTGGGCCAGGCACAGATTCACTCAGTCTTGTCTTGTCTGAGTATGGTGAGGAGTCTGACTGGGATTGCTCATGGGACTTAGAAGAGGACCCTCATTACTTCTCAGAGAAGGAGTCTTATGGGGTAACTTCTGATCCTTCCCCACCTCAAGAGAGGTGTAAATCTCCATCTAAGGGTCTCTCTTTCACTGGTTCTGTCAAGAAGATGGCTTCAGTCATTCCATTTAAGTTGGTGATGGAGGGGGAGCCCCAGGGCAGTGATACTATCTGTTCTGGACTATGAGTTGCCTCTTAAGGAAGGGGTCACTATACCAATACACCCTGTCCTTAAAGATGCACTACTACTACTACTATTTAGCATTTCTATAGCGCTACAAGGCGTACGCAGCGCTGCACAAACATAGAAGAAAGACAGTCCCTGCTCAAAGAGCTTATAATCTAATAGACAAAAAATAAAGTAATCAAATCAATTAATGTGTACAGGAAGGAGAAGAGGAGGGTAGGTGGAGGCGAGTGGTTACAAGTGGTTACGAGTCAAAAGCAATGTTAAAGGGGTAGGCTTTCAGTCTAGATTTAAAGGTGGGCAAGTTGGGGCAAGACGTAGGGGCTCAGGAAGTTTATTCCAGGCGTAGGGTGCAGCGAGACAGAAGGCGCAAAGTCTGGAGTTGGCAGTAGTGGAGAAGGGAACAGATAAGAACGATTTATCCATGGAGTGGAGTGCACGGGAAGGACAAGTGTGGAGAGATACTGTGGAGCAGCAGAGTGAGTACATTTCTAGGTTAGTAGAAGAAGTTTGAACAGGATGCGAAAACGGATAGGAAGCCAGTGAAGCGACTTGAGGAGAGGGGTAGTATGAGTAAAGTGACCCTGGCGGAAGACGAGACGGGTAGCAGAGTTTTGAACCGACTGGAGAGGGGAGAGGTGACTAAGTGGGAGGCCAGCAAGAAGCAGATTGCAGTAGTCTAAATGAGAGGTGACAAGCGTGTGGACGAGGGTTTTGGTAGACAGCTCGGAAAGAAAGGGGCGGATTTTATGGATGTTGTAAAGAAAGAAACGACAGGTCTTGGCAATCTGCTGGATATGAGCAGAGAAGGAGAGAGAAGAGTCAAAGATGACCCCAAGGTTTCGAGCTGAGGAGACAGGGAGAATGAGAGAGCCATCAACAGAAATAGAAAACGGGGGGAGCGGGGAGGTGGGTTTGGGGGGGAAAATGAGAAGCTCGGTTTTGGTCATATTTAATTTCAGGTGGCGTTGAGACATCCAGACAGCAATGTCAGACAAGCACGCTGAAACTTTGGTTTGGATGCAAGGTGAGATATCAGGGGTAGAAAGGTAGATTTGGGAGTCATCAGCATAGAGACGGTAGGAAAAGCCATGGGATGAGATTAATGACAAAGAACTGGGAATCTTCCCTGTCAGTACAGGTACCTCCCTTATAGCTCTCCTCTCATACTGGACTTAGTAGCAGATGATATGAACCCAGCTAGCTGTTTACATCACTGCCACCCTCACTATTGCTCAGTGGAGGGAAACTGAAATGTTTAGAGAATCTGTGGCTGCAAATCAAGGTTCAAGGACATTTATGAGAATTGACATTTTTTATGTAGTTTTGGGTGTCATTTTTTTTTACGTATTTATCTTCTTGCAACCTGAAAATAGTCTCTCACAATTCCGGCTGTTTACGTCTTTATAAAATACTAGCATAAATCCTATAAAAATCACACCTAGACTATGAATTAAAGGGCCATCATAATATTTTTACTTATCCCAATTATTTATTTATTTATTTGCAGTATTTGTATCCCCCATGGCTTACAAGACACCGTATTGGGCCGATGTTAAACAAATACAATCAGAAACAGGGTAAGGGAAGGTAGAGGTAGATGGGAACAATAAATGACAAAGGAAATAAGAAATAACATTGTCTTGTAAGTCAGTGCAGGGTTGAGGCAGCTAGGCAGATTCAGAAGGGTAGGCCTTACGAAACAAATGGGTCTTTAAAGTTCACCGGAATTCTAGATGGTCATGTATCGCTTTCACTCTTTTTGGAAATGAATTCCATATTTGAGTACTTAAGTAGGTGAAATTAGACGTGTAAGACGATTTATATTTAAGACCAATGCAATTAGGATAATGAAGATTATGACTCTGTGAAACCCAAGGTATAACAATATAAATTGATGGAAAGGAGCAGTCAAAAATCAACTGACAATTCAACTGACCATATTTTAAGTTTATAAATACGAGAGGTGACGCCTCACGAAGCCCCCGGCTACACAATTTGAAAGCTCACAGGGGCTGGGCTGCTTCATCATCGGCAGCCACCTCTACAAACTTTTCTTTTATTGCTTTTCCTTTACTTAGAAATTCGTTATAAATAACACTTAGCTTAAATTCATCTGGACTCCCAAGACGCTGTGTAAGACCAAGACCAACGGTGGCCAGCGTTTCGTTACCTGCCTCAGGGTCACCTGGTCTGCGTCTGGTCTACGTTAATCTCAGCTTCAGCGGGCCAGTAAAAGAAAAAATGGCCTCTATGACTTAAATACTGGGTTACGTCAGACGCCAGAGTATGACCTGACCAATCAGCTTGTAGACAATCTATACATCACCCAAGGTATAAACCCAAGGTATAATCATTGGTCCTTAGCGCAATTGTATCAATTCAAATCGCATCATAGAAGGCTAGATTTTATATATCACGCCTAAAAAATTGGTGTGGTTTATAGAATATGCCTAAGTCTAGGCGTAGTTTATAGAATACGCCCACAGCGCCTGTTTTCTGCAACTATATTTAGTCACGGCCATTTACGCCAATGAAAACCCTGGTATAAATGTGGACGCCTAAATTATGTGCGAAATGGGCATATTCTATAGCAGTGTGCGTAAATTCTAGGAACGTCCACGACTCATCCATGACCCGACCATGGCCACACCCCCTTTTCAGATCCTCATCTTAGAATTTACCCGCATCACTTTATAGAATATGGTGAGACATTTGTGCGCATAAATTCTAATTAATGCCAAATAGCATTAATAATTGCTTGTTAAGGTCAATTATCAGCGCTGGTTGGCTTCTTAAGCTAATTACGTTAGGCGCACAAATCCAGAATACGACCAGATTTGCACGCGCGACTCAAGTCGCACTATATAGAATCCGAGGGAAAGTGTAAAACGTGACTTTATAACATCAAAAAATAATTTTTAACAAAATAACGACTTAACACCGGACCACGTTAAGACACTCAAAGACAGCCCCACAATACAGATTCAAGGGAGCTCCGACATGATCATGATTTGAGCTGCAAATACACCCTGCGTCAGGGCTCCGTTCTTAGATTACAGCCTAGGTCCATTGATTTCCACCCAATGGACGATGACAACTCCCATTTTTACCAATCTGATGTTTATGGACTCAAACCCCCTTTTCTGCAACTCAAGGTCCATATCTGGATGTCTGGCACATAACTGCTTGCATTGCGTAGACAGAACTTATGCAAGCTCTGTTCAGCGACGTATGATATCTTATCCGCCAATATGTCATTTATCATAATTCCAACTTTAGATTGAAATGGTATGTATTCCGTGGCCCATGTCTGTTATATTACTCTGACAACTAAACTGGCAGGCCGTCATGGCTTTGCTGTGTCTAGTGACTGGCACACGCATGAAATAAAGGTGACAGTGATGTATAGCACTAGAATTATTCTGGATACCCTATCTAGCAGGAAGTAGGCATTTGATTACCTTCTCTAATATTCTGCCAACGAGTAAACTCGCCATCTCAGTGAGAAACATTTCAATATTCTGTCAAATTCTACCAATGACTGCAAAATCTGATACATTTTCAGGCTCGTCACTTTTGTGTATTTTTATGAGTCTATTAAAATGCGATTTACATTTTTTTTTCAAAATGTTTCCCCCTTTTCTTTAATCTGCCCAAGGGAATGGTGAATTGCAGGGGCAGGATGCCATGCTCATATGGCCAATTGGATTAAAGTACTCCAAGCTGTTGCAGATTAATAGGTGTTTTAAACGTGCTTCCTCGTTTTGGATGGCTGTCTTCCCTGGCAGATAAGAATACATTGCTTTTTATGCTTCTTAAGACAGTGGAGCCCTGCAGTGCATGTGCTCCTACAGCACATGCCAGGGAGGCAGAGATTTAAAATGTACTTCTGTTAAACAAAGCCGTGTATAATCCTCAAAATGCCAATTAATTAATTTGTGATACGCTTTATTTTATTTGCATGCAGCAAGGACTTTGCCAGGCTTTGAGGCACAAAGAACAACAGCTGCATTAGTCAAAAGCAATCCGGTAAGAACTGACTGCTTTATAGATCAGAAAGGTCGTATCTCCAAATAGGGGCTTCGCCATGCTTAGCTGGAACTGTTTCTTATGCACAGGGCTTTTTTTTTGAGGGGGTACTGAGTGTGTATATGCCTGGAATAGACTTCCTGAGCCGGTCCGTCAAGCTCCATCTCTGGCCGTCTTCAAATCTAAGCTAAAAGCCCACCTTTTTGATGCTGCTTTTAACTCCTAACCCTTATTCGCTTGTTCAGAACCCTTTTTTTTGTTACATTTGTACCCCGCGCTTTCCCACTCATGGCAGGCTCAATGCGGCTTACATGGGGCAATGGAGGGTTAAGTGACTTGCCCAGAGTCACAAGGAGCTGCCTGTGCCTGAAGTGGGAATCGAACTCGGTTCCTCAGTTCTCCAGGGCCAAAGTCCACCACCCTAACCACTAGGCCACTCCTACACACTTTAATATTCCTTTATCTCTTGTTTGTCCTGTTTGTCTGTCCTAATTAGATTGTAAGCTCTGTCAAGCAGGGACTGTCTCTTCATGTTCAAGTGTACAGCGCTGCGTACGTCTAGTAGCGCTTTAGAAATGATAAGTAGTAGTAGTAAGGTCTGGAATAGAGATCCAGGGATTGGGAAATTAAGTGGGGCTTCCTTATAGTGTCTCATCAGTACAGGAGCAAGCGTCCCTACTCCCACTTCCAAGAAATCACAAAGTAGTCCAATAGTGTCTTTTGATGCAAACTCAAATGGCAGTCAAATCAATGTCTTATAACCAGGGCTTTTTTTGAGGGGGTACTTGGGGGTACTGAGTACCGGCAACCTTTTCCATTGTCTGCTAAAATTGACCCACGGACCCCAAGTTTCCATGAAAGAGCTCAGGCTCTACACACCAATTCTGCCTGGTCATTGATTCTGTGACTGGTTGCAGGGGTCCTGGCTATTGTGGGTTGGGTCCCTCAGTGATCACCCCACCCCTGAAGGGTGGCCTAGCATTTGAGTACCGGCACCTTTTTTGTTAGAAAAAAACACACTGCTTATGCATGTCAAAACATTTTGTCTCTGCAGCAATTTTGAGAAAATTTGACTGCTACCTCCTGCTAAATATTTACAGCCTTGGCTGAAATTTACCTGGCTGCGTATTTATCCAGTTGTACCCGGTGTTGATCCAGTGATGCACTGTTGACAATTTCTTCATGTCAAGCTCAACTGGAATGTCATTTAGAGTGGAGGAATTTAGGACTTTACACCACTGGCTGGACACAGGAGATTGATTGCCAATAATTTGCAAATATGTATTTATTTATTTATTAGGATTTTTCACTTTTTGCCTGCATAGATGGCTTTGAAAAATGCCCCCTCCCTATGGTTTTGCTAGGAATAAAGTGTAAAGTCTCTCAGTACAGTCAAAAGAGAGAGAGAGAGATGTGTCCTCTTTTCAGACATGTGGCACTGGAACATTTCAATTATTTTGCAACCACAAAGTCACAGAAAGAAAGATAAACGGGACATTTTCCTGCTTTCACTGTGCACTGAACATGCTTTGGCCTCTAATAGATTCTTTTGTTACCACTGAGGGGGCTATTTGCAAAAATTTACAGTTGACAATCTAATGCAAACACAGCTGCTCTGATTTAATTGATCATTTCAATATTTGCTTCCCAGCATCCTGTAGCCTGTCTGACCGGCTCCCTAGGCAGGAATCTGGAATGAAGAACCTTTTGGTTTATAGCTCTCCGGGATACATCCTTCTCTGGCGCACGATACTCTGGTGGTGGTGAGTTTAGAGCCCACAGAAGAGCTGGGGGTCAGGGTAACCCCCATGGAGGCATCATTAACAGACAATGCGGAGAAGCTGGTGCAGGTAAAGGATGTTATACGGCTCTGTGTGATAAAGAAGGGATGAACCGGTTGCTAGTCCCAGTTTCAGTCTGTTTTACACAGGTTTATGAGACACCTGATCCTTAGAAATGGAGCTATGTGTTAACCTTTCCTGGAGGCTGTTCACTGTTTAAACTGGTATTACTATGGTTAGATGCAAGTATCTTACCTTAGCAGTCTCTCTCTCTCTCTGTCTCTGTCTCTGTCTTTCTCTGTAGCCAGACCTCGCGGTGGGAGGGGGCCAGAGCCTGAGGTGGGGGGGCACATTTTGGTCTGCTGCCTCACCGCCTCGCTGTCCCCCTCGCTGCCCTGCTGCTTCCCACCCACTAGGCCAGCAAATGCCTTGGCTGGTTGGGGTCCCCAATCCCCGCACGCTTCAGCTGGCGGGGGTCGTGGACCTCTGCCAGCAGAACCAGGGGCCCACAGGAAATTTGGGGGGCCCCAGACTCTGCTCCTCTCTCTCTCTTTCTCACTGTCTCATTCCCCTTGTTTCCCTCTCTCAGCTGAAGTGTGGCTGTGGGTGGCAATGTTCCCCGGCTTTGAATGCAGGATTCAGTTAAATTTTATTTTTCACTGCCGAAGTCCACTAAATGCTGTTTAGATGATACAAAGAGACACGAGTTGTCAAGATAATCTTTTTTTTTTTTAACCGCAGAGCCAGGTGACTAAATTCAAAGTTTTGAAAATGTATTATTGCTCATAGTTGGCTGTGGAGAGGAAAGAGGGTGAAATTTCAGCACAGTACCCCACCTTGAGTGAATTACTTCAAAAAGGCGGTAAATTTGCAAGCGCCACCCAGTTGTCTGAAAAATGTCCCCTTGATGCAGCCGTAAACAAGCGTTGTTGTTCTCCAATCTACCTTGAATATGGATGTGCTTTTGTGGGAAATGAAACCAAACTTTTCAACAAAATGCCCTGTTTTGCTTTTCCTTTTACAATGAAACAGAAAAAAAAAAAAGAAAGCAAATTACATTTTGTTTTCATTTTAAAGGTGAGCTTTTTCCCCCACCAGAAAAACACCACAAAACATCATAAGAACATAACATAAATCCCAGTACTCTGCAAGGGTTTCCAGACTTAGTAGCATAGTAACGTAGTAAATGACGGCAGATAAAGACCTGTACGGTCCATCCAGTCTGCCCAACAAGATAAACTCATTTACATGGTATGTGATACTTTATACCCGAGTTTGATTTGTCCTTGTCATTCTCAGGGCACAGACCGTAGAAGTCTGCCCAACTCTGTTCTTGTACTAAAAGTTCTGAAGATTCTGGAATCCTAAAGAGTTACAAGATTCCAGAATCCCAATTAGTAGCAACATTCCATGTAGAACCCCAAAGAGTAACATAGTAAATGATGGCAGATAAAGACCGGAACGGTCCATCCAGTCTGCCCAACAAGATAAACTCACTTTATATTTATACTAGCCGTTAAGCCCGTAAAAATGAGCGAATATTGCAGCCCTCCTTTCTCCCCTGGCCTCACCCCGTCCACCGATCCTCCCCCCATGTCCAGCAACCCTCCTCTGTGCCCTGCTCTCACCCCAAGTCCAGCAACCATGGCCCCTCCCCCCATGTCCAGCTACCCTCATCGCCACCACTCCCTCCCCCCTCCGTGCCGGGCCCCCTGCACTGACCTGACAGCGCCTCTCACCTCCATGTGAAAGCGCTACAGGCAGCAGCAGATCGCTCTGCTGCTGCCTGCAGCGCTTCCACACGGAGGTGAGAGGCGCTGTCAGGTCAGTGCAGGGGGGCCAATACAGAGGGGGCGGGAGCGGCGGCGGGGATGGGGGGGAGGGTGGAGGTTGTTTCATGCGATGTTCCTTTCCAGGCGGCAATGGCGGCGTCCGACAATTTGACTCCGTTTCCCTCTCTGTTCCGCCCTCTGATGTCATGACGTCTTGATGCGAGGGCGGGACAGAGAGGGAAGTCTGTACTGCGCATTTGCAAGTGAGTACGGTCACTTGCCGTTTATATGTTTGATGTGTACTTGAGTTTGATTTGTCCTTGCCATTCTCAGGGCACAGACCGTAGAAGTCTGCCCAGCACTCTTCTTGTACTAAATGTTCTGAAGCTAATATCGAAGTCCCTTAAAATTTACACTCCAGCCCATCCCTATCTATTCAGTTACGATCAGGGCGTAGACCGTAGAAGTCTTCCCAGCACTGGTTTTGCTTCCCAATTATTGGTGTTGCCACCCAATCTCCGTTAAGATTCTATGGATCCATTCCTTCTAAACAGGATTCCTTTGTGTTTATCCCACACATGTTTGAATTCCATTACCGTTTTCATTTCCACCACCTTCCACGGGAGGGCATTCCACGTATCCACCACCCTCTCCATGAAAAAATACTGCCTGACATTACTCATGAGTCTGCCCCCCTTCAACCTCAATTCATGTCCTCTATTTCTACCACCTTCCCGACTCTGGAAAAGGTTCATTAACAGGAAGGGGGGCAGGGCCTGTGAATGTCATATTCAGCAGACTCCTAAAACCTGTTGTTTCTTTCTCTATAATATCAACAAAATTCGCCCTTTCCTTTCTGAGCACACTACCAGAACCTTCATCCACGCTCTTATCACCTCTCGCTTAGACTATTGCAACTTGCTTCTCACAGGTCTCCCACTTAGCCATCTCTCTCCTCTTCAATCTGTTCAAAATTCTGCTGCACGACTAATATTCCGCCAGTGTCATTATGCTCATATTAGCCCTCTCCTCAAGTCACTTCACTGGCTTCCTATCTGTTTCCGCATACAGTTCAAACTCCTCTTGTTGACCTATAAGTGCATTCACTCTACAGCTCTTCAGTACCTCTCCACTCTCCTCTCTCCCTACATTCCTCCCCGGGAACTCGGTTCACTGGGCAAACCTTTCTTATCTGCACCCTTCTCCGCTGCTAACTCCAGACTTCATTCCTTTTATCTTGCTACATCATATGCCTGGAATAAACTTCCTGAGCCGGTCCGTCAAGCTCCATCTCTGGCCGTCTTCAAATCTGGGCTAAGCCCACCTTTTTGATGCTGCTTTTAACTCACCTGTCCAGTACCTGCATTTTATCATTCCCACCTTAGCTATTCCCTTATCTCTTATTTGTCCTGTTTGTCTGTCTTAATTAGATTGTAAGCTATGTCGAGCAGGGACTGTCTCTTCATGTTCAAGTGTACAGCGCTACGTACGTCTAGTAGCGCTATAGAAACGATAAGTAGTAGCACTCTTTGGGATTCTGGAACCTTGCTACTCTTTGGGATTCTGCACAGAATTTTGCTGCTCTGGGATTCCGGAATCTTGCTACTCTTTGTCCTTATCCTTTATTTGTTCCGTTTGTCTGTCCTAATTAGATTGTAAGCTCTGTGGAGCAGGGACTGTCTCTTCATGTTCAAGTGTACAGCGCTGCGCACGTCTAGTAGCGCTATAGAAATGATATCAGGAAGAAGGGGAGAGTGCCAGGAAGCCTTGGAATTCCCTAGATCCTCTTTCTGTCTCTAGACATACTGACGATAAAACAAGGCAGACAAGGCGTTCACAACATGTTTACGAGAGACTGATCCCAGAATCTTGCTTGCTATGGTTTAACAGCTGTACCAGCCCGGCTGATTTTGGGAATTTTACAACAGCTGGTGACCTACTGCCCCTGACGCAGCCATTTGTACTGGCAAAACATGGCCACGTCGGGCATTTTCTGCTGAAATTCTGGGAGCTTTTAATCTATTAATAAAGGTTGAGTTTCTTACAAGGTCTTATCCACCTGCCTCGCTGCTTTTTGACTCTAGATATACTGATTCCATACCTGAACAGCCACTGATCTGTATTCCTGATTGTTCCGTTTATTTTAGCGTGGAAGTGGAATGAATTCCACATGACCAGAGCCATGCCGTGGACAAAAATATGCTTTCTCCCGCATAGCATATTTTTGTCCACGGCACGCAGTGCATTATGTTTACTACTACTACTACTGCTACTTAACATTTCTAGAGCGCTACTAGGGTTACGCAGTGCTGTACAATTTAACTAAGAAGGACGGTCCCTGCTCAGATGAGCTTACAATCTAAAGGACAAAATGTCAAGTTGGTGTAGTCTAGATTTCTGAGTATAGGTGTGGTGGTTAGGTGCCAAAGGCGACATTGAAGAGGTGGGCTTTGAGCAGTGATTTGAAGATGGGCAGGGAGGGGGCTTGGCGTATGTGCTCAGGGAGTTTGTTCCACGCTTGAGGTGAGGCGAGGCAGAAAGGGCGGAGCCTGGAGTTGGCGGTGGTGGAGAAGGGTACTGTGTGGCTGGTTTTACCTGAACCAAATTGACCCCTGAAGAAGACCTTGTGCTGAAACACGGCCCATGTTGGGCTTTATATGGTGAATAAGCTCTTTGGACACTCTTACTCCTTGTTGGCTCTGGTCACTTCCACCCTTGTTGTTTTGTGCTTGTTTTGTCTGTGGATGCCGTGGACCCTCTCCCCCTTGTTCTGCTCCATTTATTTTGACAGGAAAATCTGAGCTACAGATCTCTTAGCGCAGGGGGATATAAAGCTAGGACTGGAATAGCTCAATATTTGTGACAAGGAGCCATTTTGACAAGTGCAAAGTGATGCATGTGGGAAGGAGGAACCCGAATTACAGCTATGTTATGCAAGGTTCCGCGTTAGGAGTTACGGACCGAGAAAGGGATCTGGGAGTCATCGTGGATGGGACGTTGAAATCTTCAGCTCAATGTGCTGCGGCGGCTAAGAAGGCGAACAGAATGTTGAGTATTATTAGAAAAGGGATGGAAACCAAGCATGAGGATGTTATAATGCCGTTATATCGCTCCATGGTGCGACCGCACCTGGAGTATTGTGTTCAGTTCTGGTCGCCTCATCTCAAAAAAGATATAAAGGAATTTGAGAAGGTGCAGAGAAGGGCGACAAAAATGATAAAAGGGATGGGACGACTACCCTATGAGGAGAGGTTAAGACGGCTAGGACTCTTTAGCCTGGAGAAAAGGCGGCTGAGGGGTGATATGATAGAGGTTTACAAAATAATGAGTGGGGTAGAGCGGACAGATGTGAAGCATTTGTTTACGCTTTCTAACAATAATAGAACCAGGGGACACAAGATGAAATTAGAATGTGGTAGGTTTAAAACAAATCGGAGAAAGTTTTTCTTTACTCAGCGCATAGTTAGACTCTGGAACTCATTGCTGGAGAAGGTAGTGACGGCAGCTGGCCTTGCTGAGTTTAAAGGGGGTCTGGACAGATTTCTGAAGGAAAAGTCCATTGATTGTTATTAAATTTTGGGGTTTTTGCCAGGTTCTTGGGGCCTGGATTGGCCGCTGTCGGAGACAGAGTGCTGGGCTTGATGGACCTCTGATCTTTTCCCAGCTTGGCAGTGCTTATGTGCTTATTTTTATATCTGGAAAGACCAACTCCAGGGACTGGGGAAAAGGTCTCGTGGGGCGGGGAGGGAGGTAGAACAAGCATTCTAAATGCACTGAGGACTCAGCAAGGTTGCTTTAGAGATGATCACCATTTGCAAATCGAGGGGAAGTGATCCTGGTTTGTCATTTTAAAAATCTGAAGACATTCATCGAATCAGGGCAGGTTTTTTTTCTTATACTCATTGGAAATCTGAGGCTCAAACACTTTTGACTCAGAAAAGAAATCAAATTGAGCTATATGTCCCCTTTTGAGCTCCCCAACTGCCATCAGAAATATAATCTGAAATTAAATTTTCCCCTCAACAGCTCTTCTCGAAATTGCTGGGTGAAGCAGGTTAAGCAATTTTCCTCTTTCCCTGGGATGTCATACTCCATATACAAGGTTTGGCTTTCATGGTCCATGGAGAGTCTTTAAGGAATTTACAGACTGGTACTTAATTGGTGGCATTTGGCTTAAGGAGGCAGAGATATAAATCAGAACTGCGGTATTCACTCTAAAGGTGAATATTGTACAGGTACCAATGTTTCTTGAAGTGAGTTGCCTGTCTTCTTATTCAGGTGAAAATGTGGGATTAAATATCCCATAATCCTCAGGATTAATAATCACTGTCTTTTCTCTTTCTATGCTCCAAAATTGCAGAGATGCCAAAGACAGATCATTTTGAAGTGGGAGTTTTTGACTCCGCCTCCCAACTCAGCTCATGCCACGTCCCATTCTGCCCTGGCCTGGCCCCCAACTCCACCTTTTCTGGAACCCTACATAAGCACATACGTATTGCCATACTGGGACAGACAAGGTCCATCAAGCTCAGCATCCTGTGTCTAACAGTGGCCAATCCAGGTCGTATGCACCTGGCAAGATCCCAAAAAAGTACAATACATTTTATGTTGCTTATCCTAGAAATAAGCAGTGGATTTTCCCCAAGTCCATTTTAATAATGGTCTATGGACTTTTCTTTTAGGAAGCCATCCAAACCTTTTTTTTAAACCCTGCTAAGCTAACTGCTTTTACTACATTCTCTGGCAATGAATTCCAGAATTTAATTACACGTTGAGTGAAGAAAAACTTTCTCCGATTCATTTTAAATGTACTACATTGTAGCTTCATCGCACGCCCCCTAGTCCTAGTATTTTTGGAAAACGTAAACAAGTGATTCACGTCTACCCATTCCACTCCACTCATTATTTGATAGACCTCTATCATATCTCTCTCTCTCTCTCTCTGTCATGACCTGCCTCCCTCTGAAGCAAATTCCTGTTTCCACCTGGGCGAATCGTAACAGAGAGAGGGAAAGTTTCGGGGCAGCTTGTGAGGATGGCTGCTGTGCCGGGGCCCCTCTGAGAAGGGAAATACATTTTTAATGACGATCACAAGGTGAGGAGAAAGGAAGGAGATGGACTGCAGTGGGGAGAAGGGGAAGCGATGCCTGGACCGCATAGTATCAATGCAGGTGGGGAGATCGGGTGGAGGGGAGAGGAAAGGGGATCATGGATCAGGGGCCCCCTCAATTTCTGCCCTGGGCTCCACCATGTCTAAAACTGGCCCTGGCACCCAGTTATAGAATCACCCCCTCCCCCCATTGGCCAGATGTAGGGACCCTTATACTAAAGAGTGTTAAGCCCTTAACGGCACACATGGAAGCAAGCTACCACGCAATTGCGTTAAGGAGTTGTGTGGTAGTCCGGTGGTTTCCACACACATTAAACTGCTGTGATTCCTTTTTCAGATGTTTCTCATGGGCAGAGAGTGTGCAGGGAAGCACCAGCCAGCTGGAGCATTATTCTTACTGCATGCTAACTGGCTAATGCAGATCATACACGGTGAAGCTCTGGGGTATATGTCAGGTCTCGTAGACCTACCAACCAGGAACTCTACTAGATTATCACGTACGTTCCTGAATCCTCACTATCCCTGCTGCAAAGGACTAAAATATAAATTAACATATGCATCCAGTTTCTCCTATATAAGCACGCAAATACGGAATGAATTACCAAAATCCATAAAAACAACCCACGACATAATTAATTTCCGTAAATTACTGAAAACCAACCTATTCAAAAAAGCATACCAAAATGCCAGTTAACAAAATTTACACCGGTTCTACACAAAACGTAGCTCTTTATTTCCTGATTGTTCCAACTAATTTGTCAAGAATGAAGTTTAATCCAATACCTTGTATTTCTTATTATGAAAATGACCTTTCTTTACCTGAATACCTAATCCACTCTGTCTCCTCCACCTTAACTATGTAATTTCTATTTTCCGGAATTGGTGATCACCATTACGGAGCAATGTAAGCCACATTGAGCCTGCAAATAGGTGGGAAAATGTGGGATACAAATGCTACAAATTAATTAATTAATGCCAGTAAGTGCCCCCACGTTAACCCTCAGCAGGTCCTACGCGCCAATAGAACATGAATGCACCACCTGCGCTAAAAATAGTGGGAACACCCCCAAAAGATCCTGCATAAAATCTGCTCCTACCATGTAGTTCAATCTCAGAAACTGCACATTTTACTAAACGGGTCCCTGAGAGTAAATGTTAGCTGGATTCAAAGAGAGCTACAGACTGCAGGGCCTCTAACTAAAGACTGACAGCTGCGCTGAGTTGGAACAAGGAGGGAGAGAGAGACTCCAAGTATTTGTGAATGTGGTACTTTAACTGAACAGAGGCCAATTCCAATTGCACTGGAAGCCATAAAAGGAGCAGGAAGAGACTGCTGCCCCCCCCCCCCACCCCAAAAGGCACAGGAATGAGTGGCATACCAGTTAATAAGTGGTGGTTTGTCTCCCGCTCAGCTCAGGCTCTGAAATGAAAAATACGTTGAGTGGAAGTGAGTCAAAAATCGATAGTCTATTCCGTTTAACAAGGGTTGCGTGTCACAGTAAGTGGATGGGGTAGATTAGCTTTCTGCTGGCCAGTGCGTTCTGCTTGTGCTCTTCGCACAAGTCTACGAATGCCATCTGGTTGGTTTTTTGTTTTGTTTTGTTTTAATGTGAGCACCACAAAAATCAGTTTACTCTGCGTCTGAATTTTCAAAGGAAGATTATAATCTGCCACCCCAGTTTCTGACCTTCGAAAGCTAATCAAGAAATGTATTAAGTTATGTCCAATGAAAAAAGGTATCATCTTATTTTCTTTTCCAGGTTTTATTTTGTTTGATTTCTATAGATTCTACATGGAATGTTGCTATTCCACTAGCAACATTCCATGTAGAAGTCGGCCCTTGTAGATCACCAATGTGGCCGCGCAGGCTTCTGCTTCTGTGAGTCTGACGTCCTGCACGTACGTGCAGGACGTCAGACTCACAGAAACAGAAGCCTGTGCAGGAATGTTGCTAGTGGAATAGCAACATTCCATGTAGAATGTCCAATAGTAGCAACATTCTATGTAGAATCTCCAATAGTATCTATTTTACTGTCATAGTAATGCTTGAATGTTTTCACTTATATACACTGTCAGCTAGCACATTTGCTTATTTCCGATCTGAGGAAGAAGGGCAACCTTCGAAAGCTAATCAAGAAATGTATTAAGTTATGTCCAATAAAAAAGGTATCATCTTATTTTCTTTTCCATGTTTTATTTTGTTTGATTTCTATTGATGACCGTGTTCATAAATTAGCATCAAAAGTCACATGCTCTGGCGTTATATTTTGAAAAAGGGGTTATCTATTCTCTGCCCCACAGACAAGGAGAGCTTGCAACCAGGAGCCTCCTGCTTCTAAACCCTTTAAAATGGATGCACACTTTTCTTAGTCATTATACAGTTCCTGGGAGCGATTTTGCTTCAGTGCGGAATACAAAATGCACAAAGGAGATAAGATGATTTATTCCAAGGGGAGTACGAGGATTTGGATCTAACTCCAGAAAATGTATTCAGCCTGGGTACAGCATTTTCCTATCCTTTGAGGGCTTACAATCCAAGAGATCGTTTTACTAAAACATGTTAAGATCTGGGCTTTAACACGTTTTAACATTTCCCTGCACATTAAGCCAGATTTAGGGTGTTTTGAATAATTGTTTTTTTTTGCAGTCCCATGCTGTTTTTTTTATTAGCATATGGGACTTGCAAAGAATTAACAAAATAAAACATGGAAAAGAAAATAAGATGATACCTTTTTTCATTGGACATAACTTAATACATTTCTTGATTAGCTTTCGAAGGTTGCCCTTCTTCGTCAACCTTCTTCGACAACCTTCGAAAGCTAATCAAGAAATGTATTAAGTTATGTCCAATAAAAAAAGGTATCATCTTATTTTCTTTTCCATGTTTATTTTGTTTTATTTCTATTGATTACCTTTAAAAGTGGACTGACACAGCTACCACACCTCTCTACTCAAATAATTAACACAAATCAGAATGCGCAGGCTGGATAAGGCTCCCATAAGCCCTATCCCAACCCACGACATGCCACCTCCTAAGAAAAAAGAAAAGAAAAAATAATGCATGATTAGTGTGAACTGACAGGAAATTTACTGTAAAACGCTTTCATGTATTTTGCGGTAAGTCTTTCATGACGCACTAACCATGCATTAGGGTTTATCACCCATAACAAAAAGGGACTTAAGTTTGTGTACCTGAGACCATAAAGGTGCTTTTAAGGAAAGCTTAGCACACACTAAATGCTAAGAAGCCCATAGGTATAAAATAATTTATCATTTAGTGTATGTTGATTCCATTAACGCGTGTCAAACTTTAGCTAAAGGCCCCTTAGTGACTTGTTTGAGATCACGAGGAGCTGCAGTGGGATTTGAACCCTGATTTTCCTGGTTTTCAGCCCACAGCCCCAATCACTAGGTTTCTTCTTTTTGATACTTTGGTGTAAGAGTTACTAGTATTTATCTTGAACAGTGGAGAAAAATTACCAGTTATGGCCTCAGCTTTTAATTTAAAAGGAAAAGGGATAGGATTTGATGATCACCTTTCTGTGGTTGCAATCAAAGCAGTTTACATATATTATACAGGTACCTGTGGTAACAGAGGTTTAAGTGACTTGCCCAGCGCAGTAACCATTAAGCAACTCCTCCACTCCAATCCCACTGTTGTTCCTTGAGATCTTGAGCATGTCATAAGCACATAAGTGTTGCCATAATCACGTACGTATGCACCTTAATGCAATACCATTTGTAACCCTGTACCCAGAATTGGCGATCGCCATTACGGCATAATGTAAGCCACATTGAGCCTGCAATTGGTGGGAAAATGTGGGATACAAATGCTACAAATAAATAATGGGACAGACTAAAGGTCCATCAAGCCCAGCATCCTGTTTCCAACAGTGGCCAATCCAGGTCACAAGTACCTGGCAAGATCCCGAAACAATACAATACATTTTATGCTGCTTATCCTAGAAATAAGCAGTGGATTTTCCCCAAGTCCATCTTAATAATGGCTAATGACTTTTCCTTTAGGAAGCTATCCAAATCTCTTTTAAACCCCAGTAAGCTAAATGCGTTTACCACATTCTTTGGCAACGAATTCCAGAGTTCAATTACACACTGAGTGAAGAAATATTTTCTTCAATTTGTTTTAAATTTACTGCTTTGTAGCTGCATTGCATGCCCCCAGTCCTAGTACTTTTGGAAAGAGTAAACAACCGATTCAAGTCTACCCGTTCCACTCCACTCATTATTTTATAGACCTCTATCACATCTCCCCTCAGCCGCCTTTTCTCCAAGCAGAAGAGCCCTAGCTGCTTTAGCCTTTCCTCATAGGGAAGTCGTCCCATCCCCTTTATCCTTTTTGTCTCCCTTCTCTGCACCTTTTCTAATTCCACTATATCTTTTTTGAGATGCAGTGACCAGAATTGCACACAATATCCGAGTTGCTGTCGCACCATGGAACAATAGAAAGGCATTATAACATCCTCATTTTTGTTTTCCATTTCTTTCCTAATAATACCTAACATTCTATTTGATTTCTTAACCGCCATCACACACTGAGCAGAGGGTTTCAACGTATCATCAATGATGACACCGGGATGGGATGAATTAATCTGTTTGCTGATAGATATTTCATTGTATCAGAGAATGGTATTAAAATATTGTGTTTCTTTTCCTTCTGTAATGTTTCTTATGAAGCTAATAAAACAAATTTGAAAAAAAAAAAAACAATGAGACAGCGATCCCTTTCTGGTCAGTGACTCCTAATGTGGAACCTTGCATTACATAACTATAATTCGGGTTCCTCTTTCCCACATGCATCACTTTGCACTTGCTCACATTAAATGTCATCAGCCATTTAAACGCCCAGTCTTCCAGTCTTGTAAGGTCTTCTTGTAATTTTTCAAAATCCTCGTGCGATTTAACAACTTTAAATAACTTTGTGTCGTCAGCAAATTTAATTACCTCACTAGTTACTCCCATCTCTAGGTCATTTATAAATATGTTAAAAAGCAGCGGTCCCAGCACAGACCCCTGAGGAACCCCACTAACTACCCTTCTCCATTGAGAATACTGACCATTAAACCCCTACTCTCTGTTTTCTATCTTTTAACCAGTTTTTAATCCACAATAGAACACTACCTCCTATCCCATGACTCTCCAATTTCCTCTGGAGTCTTTCATGAGGTACTTTGTCAAATGCCTTTTGAAAATCCAGATACACAATATCGATTGGCTCACCTTTATCCACATATTCGTTCACCTCTTCATAGAAATGTACTAGATTGATGAGACAAGGTTTCCCTTCATTAAATCTATGTTGGTTTGTCTCATTAATCCATATTTTTAATATGCTCTGTAATTTTATTCTTTATAATAGTCTCTACCATTTTGCCCGGCACCAACGTCAGGTTCACCACTTAACCCTCCCTTATCTCAGGTACAAAATTAGAATCTGAGCCCTCCAGAGACAGGAAAATCCTTAGTGTACCTGAGTGTAACTCACCTTGAGCTACTACTGAAAAGGTTGTGAGGAAAATGTAAATATAAAATAAATGGGTCATAATTCAAGGAATTCATTTCACGAGGAGACAAAATTCCATTCCCTTGTGTTTGAGGTTTATCAGTGTTAATTGCTTCCCTTGGTGTCATATTTTCCAAATTTTCGATTTCGCTCACACCTTTTCAGTAGTAGCTCAAGGTATTAGTTACAGATAAAGGAGAGATTTTCAAGAGAGGCTTAATATAGATAAAGAAACCATTATTTGTGGTTCCCTCACCTAGGTTTAAGTCAGGCCTCCCTCCTTCTGCCCTCATATGAGATCCCTGGTCAAGTTTTCTAGATGTCCATAATGAGAGTAATATATCAGGTAACAGTAGACGCCAACTCTGTTGGTGCTCAGCACCCTCAACGTTGTGCAAGCTTCTTAATTGTTTATGGGGTGGGGGACATCTGTATTGTGTCTGGCATCCCAAATCAGTTTGAAATGTTGATGCCTATGCAGATTGCTATATGTGAAGGCCAAGTAGGCAGCTGTTTCAAGTCTATAGAAGCTTGGGTTTCCTTATAAAACACTTGGGGTAAAGTGGCAGAAATTGAAGTCACAGACATGGATGCCCCTGAATTTGCTTACCCATGAATCGCATAAATGTACTCACCTTCTTGGCATTGTAAAGGAAGATGTAAAGGATTGCTTTTCAACCTTGCTTTGTCCGATAATACACTCTGAAATCTTCTGTCTTTGACCGAAAGTAACTTTCCTTGTAAATACAAAAACAAGTTGGAATGTGGAAGATAAGGCACTTCTCTGACCAATTCAGTTTGTGCAGGAGGGAAACAGGATATGCTCGGAGTTCAGGAGATGAGCCACCTGGCCAGTGGTTTGTTTACTTGGGCCGGAAGCATGTGACTGCATCCTCATGTACATTCTTGTAATTTTCCTTAGCTCTGAACATGAGTTCTAAGCCGTATAAAAAGGGGAGTTTCTTTCAGTGAAATTGGGAGCTCATCTGTCGAGTAACGTACGAACTGCGCAGAGAACCATGTTTCCTGGTCAAAGAAACTCCTGGCTTTCGCTGTGAACAGGCCCCACCCCCAGCTGATGATGAGCCTGGATGATGTAAGGACCAGTGATGATTGTATAGTGTATTATTGCTTCTTTTCCTGGTCTAGGAACTCTTAGCATTGCTTAGATGTAGAGACCAGTGATGTAATGATTGTTTATAGATAGGTATTGTTTCTTTTTAGTTATATAGCTAATCATTGTATATGTCTTAACCGCTGTATATATCTTAATCATTGTAGATTTTAGCACCTCTAATAAAGGTCTCATTTACCTAATATGAATCCAAAAGAATCCACAGTAATTATTGAGTAGTCTGTGTCAGTGAAACAGGCTGTAAATCCATAGCAGTACAGGCATCAGGTATATTTTTACATGCGTAACCCCCGGGGTGATTTTATAAAAACAAATTTTATATGCAAAAATCTTTTAAGAAAATTACCCCGATGTTGCATGCTTTAGAGAGCCTGTGTCTGCAAATCTTTCTCCTGCACACACATCGTGGCTATTCTAAAAACCAGAACTGGTTAGCAGTGCCCTAAGGACTGGGTTGGGAAACATTTCACTAATCCTTTTTCTGTTGCAAGCACAACAAGTGACAGAGGCTGCACCAAAATGTCAGGGTTTCTCCATTCCCACATTAATTTAGACCACATAAGAGGTGACGTTGCACTTGGGCTGTCTCTTTCCATCGACCCTGTCACTTTAACTGTGCTCTGGTGTTCAGGCTTATATATTAACAGCAGGAGAATCCCTGAAGAGAAATGTTCTACCTTCAGACTCTCAACTCAAAATGAATGTTCATCCCTGTAGGTTCAGAATGTCTGTTAATAACTTCCTGTCACACTCTTCCTCTCTCATCCCCCCCCCCCCCTAAAAAAAAACAATGATAAGCTGGCATCCAGATCTGGTGCTGCCGATGTATTGCAAAGGACTGTGGTGACAGATGAGAGATACTGTGAACGCCAGTGACATCCACAATAAACAGAGGGAGATTCTCACCTGTAAATATTCAGGAAACATCATTCCTTCTGTGATAGTAACATAGTAGGTGATGGTAGATAAAGACCTGCACGGTCCATCCAGTCTGCCCAACAAGATAAACTTAACATATGATATGATAACATATATATTCTTGATCGTGAGCTGTCCTTGCCATTCCATTTTTAGGGCACAGACCTTAGAAGTCTGCCTGGCACTGGCTTAATTTAACAGTACATAAGTATTGCCACGCTGGGACAGACCAAAGGTCCATCAAGCCCAGCATCCTGTTTCCAACAGTGGCCAATCTAGGTCACAACTACCTGGCAAGATCCCGAAAAGCACAATACATTTTATGCTGCTTATCCCAGAAATAGCAGTGGATTTTCCCCAAGTCAATTTAAATAATGGTCTATGGACTTTTCCTTTAGGAAGCCATCCAGATCCTTTTTAAACCCCGCTAAGCTAACTGCCTTTACCACATTCTCTGGCAACGAATTCCAGAGTTTAATTACATGTTGAGTAAAGAAAACATTTTCTCTGATTCATATTAAATTTACTACTTTGTAGCTTCATCACGTGCCCCCTAGTCCTAATATTTTTGGAAAGAGTAAACATACACATCATGGCTACCCATTCCACTCCACTCATTATTTCATAGTCCTCTATCATATCTCCCCTCAGCCGTCTCTTCTCCAAGCTGAAGAGCCCTAGACGGGCTCTTCGCCGAAACCCACTCCAGCCCATCCAGATCTCTCTAGCCATAATTGGGGCACAAAGCGTAGAAGTCTGCCCTTCACAAGCCCTGCTTGCCAACTACTGGATTAGCTGCGTAAGCTCTGCGAAGTTGTTTTAATTCCGTTGTCTTTCCATATAGGAACCTTCTGTGTTTATCCCACAACATTCTTGAATTCTTGATACATAGTAACAATGTAAGTGGTCCTTTTACAGAGCGATGGTAAGCCCAACGCGGACTTACCACTCGCTCTTCCGGGACTACCACAGGCCCAACTTGGCCACCGGCGGTAGTCCTGTCCTGAGCGCGTGCCATTTCTGGGAAAAAAGGAAAACTCCCTAGAAATGGCTTGAGGTGAATCTGGGGAGGATAACAATAAAGTCTTTATTGTTGGGGTTGTCTTAAAAAACAACCCGACGCGGCCATGTTTCGGCCCAAAGGCCTGCCTCAGGGGTCTTGATGGATCTCTGATGTTGTTATGTATCACTTAACAGGAGACTCCTAAAGCAGGGGTGTAGCCAGACCTCGGCAGGAGGGGGGTCCAGAACCCAAGGTGAGGGGGCACATTTTAGCCCCCCTGGCGCTGCGGCCCCCCCACCACCACTTTCAACCCCCCCCCCTCCACCGCCAGGTACCTTTGCTGGCGGCGGTCCCCAATCCGCGCCAACCAAATTCCTCTTCAGCGCCGGTCTCCGCCGCATCCGCTGATCTGTTTCTGTGAGTCCTGACTCCTGACGTCCTGCACGTTCCTACGTCAGGAGTCAAGACTCACAGAAACAGGTCAGCGAACGCACCAGAGACCGGTGCTGAAGAGGACTTTGGCTGGCGGGGGTTGGGGACCTCCTCCAGCAAAGGTACCTGGCGTCAGCGGGGGAGGGTCGGCGGCAGCAGGGGGGATCGAAAGTGGCGGGAAAGGTTCGATGGCAGGGGGGTCAAAAGTAGTGGGGGCTAGGGCTAAATATGTGGGGGCCCATGCCCCCGTGGCCCCACCTAGCTACACCCTTGTCCTAAAGCAAGTGCCTTGTTGTAACAGCCTTGGTTGTCCTCTCTGTCTTGAGAATAAGCTGAATAAGCGAAAAGCCATGTAGTCGGCTAATGTGAACGTAGCATGGCAATTGACGCATGGCAATAACCAGGCAGTAATTGGGCGTCGCCGTGCACTGACTGATTACCGCCAGGTTGGTGCGGGAGCCCCTTATCGCCACCTCATGGGGTGGCGATAAGGTCTCTCTGCCACTTGGCCATGCGGTAAGAGTTGTCATAACACATGGCCATGTGTGTCTGGTGGCTTTTTTAACCCGCTACACTAAAAAGGACCCCGGCGCATGGGAAAAATGCCCCCACTGCTAGCGCAGGGCCCTAGTGGAATAGCAACATTCCATGTAGAATCTCCAATAGCAGCAACATTCCATGTAGAATCTCCAATAGTAGCAACATTCCATGTAGAATCTCCAATAGCAGCAACATTCCATGTAGAATCTCCAATAGTAGCAACACTCCATGTAGAATCTCCAATAGTATCTATTTTATTTTTGCTACATTTGTACCCCGCGCTTTCCCACTCATGGCAGGCTCAATGTGGCTTACATATACAGGTACTTATTTGTACCTGGGGCAATGGAGGGTTATCACAAGCAGCTCCATTTTTATTTTTCCAAAAAGCCATACAAGGCATCTGTGCCTTGACCAGACAAACACCCCTAGCCAGCAAATGTCCCATAGTGGTCATCTATCAAGCGACGAGCTTTATTGCTGAAAAAGCCAGGAAGCTGTTAGTTCTTCTTGGAAGCCACTCTGTAGCCCACGTCCTAAAAAGCTGCTTCTGATCCCTCTTCTCCTCCGTGTCTGCTGGAAAGTCTGGCTGCCACGAACAGCAGCAGCCGGCATGTGAATTAAATCACGCAGAGGCAATCTGGACCTCCCTTAAGTGTGACCCTCTTCCCATAAATCTGCTCGGAGATTCTGGAGACTAATTAAGCGAAACGCAGTGAGCACTTAAGAAGATTTCTTCCACTAATATTATTGCTGCTTGGAAACTTAAGTTTGCACCATGAGAAATTAGAACTCATTAGTTTACCAACTGGGTTGCTTATAAAACATTAGAAGGTTATCCTGCATGGTTTTCCACATTATCGCTTACAATATTCCAACAGTTGATCTCATGTCACCTCCTGCAGCCTTCCACAATGGTGCAAAAGAATTACTGAGTACAGCCCCTCCTTTGAATAAAATTATGAGCATTAGTATTGAGCTAAACCCAATAGGAATCTAACCAGACAGTTAATGCCAGAAATTTAATTTCATACATGCAAATGTCTATTCAGCAGGGTGTATCCATGATAAACCAGAAAACAATATATTAACACAATTTCATGTGCATTGTTTTGCACCTTCTCATGTCAAGGTCGTAGAGTCAAGGGCATTGCCATGAAAAAACACCATGAAAAAGACCACTCAAAAACCATAGATGTGGATTAAAGAGGAAGCCAAGAAGAGCTGTATTCAGGGATATAGATGGGCAATCTGAAAGGCAAAAGTCCACCACAAACTACAGAACCACATGTTATCAGTACACCAAAGTTTCGGTTCATCTATAATACCAGACAACATTGAAGAATTGTGTTATAGACCAATATTCTAATCTGATCTTTCCTCCACTGCTGCCCAAGGGTTGTTGATGTATTGCAAATGTAGAAACATGGCCCATGATGGTAGACAAAGACCACAGAACCATCCTGTCTGCCCATCCATTAGAACTGCTAAGCTCTACAACCCAAAATACTAGGACTAGGGGGCATGCGATGAAGCTACAAAGTAGTAAATTTAATACAAATCTGAGAAAAATTTTCTTTACTCATTGTGTAATTAAACTTTGGAATTTGTTGCCAGAGAATGTGGTAAAGGCGGTTAGCTTAGCGGGGTTTTAACAAGGTCTAGACGGCTTCCTAAAGGAAAAGTCCATAGACCATTATTTAAATTGACTTGGGGAAAATCCACTGCTTATTTCTGGGATAAGCAGTATAAAATGTTTTGAACTTTTTCGGGATCTTGCCAGGTATTTGTGACCTGGATTGGCCACTGTTGGAAACAGGATGCTGGGCTTGATGGACCTTTGGTCTGTCTCAGTGTGGCAATACTTATATACTTATTTACCCTTCCTCGTTACTACTACTACTAATCATTTCTATAGCACTACTAGAAGTACACAGCGCTGTACACATTATATGCAGAGATCCTGCCAGTGGTGTAACCATGGGAGGTGGGGACCCTGGGAGCCTGGGCTGCCCCACTTTGGGCTCCAAACATGCAGCTCCCATTAAATGGCTGGCAGAGATGCCGAAACCCTGCCAGCCAAAGAAATTCATTGCCGAGCTGCTCCCATCCTCCTCCTGCCGCTGCAATACAGAAGTCGGCAGCATGCCTCAAGTCTCCGAAGCTGGAATTCTTTGCATGCTCTCAGAGTCCTGGCACGAGGATGAAATTTGGCTGGCACTAGTTCAGGATCCCCACCAGGAATGGTATTATTTTTGTAGCACTTGGGAGAAGGGAGGGAGGGAATGTGTTGCCCCCCCTCCAGACTCCACCTCTGGGCTCTCCCCAAATCGGAGGGCTGGCTACACCCCTGTTCTACTCCCAAGCTTTCTTGAATTCCGATACAATCCTCATATCCGCCACCTCCGCTGGAAGGTCATTTCAAGCATCTACTTCCCTTTCCATAAAGAAAGTTTTCCTTTGAATATTCTGGAGTCTTCCTCTTCTGCCCTTCATCCCATGACTCCTCTTTCCATAGCTTCCTTTCCTCTGCAAGAGGCCTGCTTCCTGTGCATTTATGATACAGAGGTATTTAAACGTCTCTACCGTATCTCTCCATCCTGCTTTTCTTGCAAAGTGTGCATATTTACATTTTTAAGACTGTCTCCTTATGTTTCATGAAGAACATTGAAAATTTCACCTGAAGCAATTCCATCTGGTTTATATCCTTCTGGATGTGCAGTGCCCAGACTTGAACACAGTGCTCCAAATGAGGTCTCACAAGATATTAAAAGGAAGCAATATCTATTTTGTCCTGCTGGTCGTTCCTTTCCCTATGCAACCAATTATCCTTCTGACACTTGCCGTTACCCTGCCTACATTTCTGGGCACCTTAAAACCATAAGATATGATCGTCTCCAGACCCTCCTGTTGCTTTATGCACAGGAAACCTTCACGTCTCACCTTGTACCACTCTCTTGGGTTTTCACAGCCCAAATGCATGACCCTGAATTTTTAGAGAATGATATACAAAGCGTTTAAATGTCCAGAAACATGTCCAGGGCTAACTGGGTATATTCAGTGGCAATTAACCAGACAGTGCTGCTGAAAATGCCCAGTTAACACCCAAGTCGAAACTGGCTAATTTGTGGGTGTTCTGAATTCAAGAGAGCTTGGGACAAGTACATTGGATCTCTAAGAGAGCGATAAGGAGAGCAGATGGCATGGATGGGCAGACTGGATAGGCTATATGGTCTTTATCTTTATGGTCATTTACTATGTTACTCTTTGAGGTTCTGCATGGAATGTTGCTACTAATTGGGATTCCGGAATCTTGTAACTCTTTCGGATTCCAGAATCTTCAGAACTTGTAGTCCAAGAACAGTGCTGGGCAGACTTCTACGGTCTGTGCCCTGAGAATGGCAAGGACAAATCAAACTCGGGTATTTGGGCAGACTGGATGGACCGTACAGGTCTTTATCTTTATGTTACCTGGATTCTTTACTTTATTCGGATTTCTAGACCGCTTATACGGAGACTTCAAAGCAGTTTACAGAGATTCAAGAGGTAATAACTGAAACAGTCCCTCGGGGATTCTCTAAATGGAGCACAAATGTCTACATGTGAAATTGCGGGCTATCCTGAGATGTATACTCAAATAAATTGGCTAATGGGCCTATTAGTGCCAATAATTGGGAGATAATTATTAATGCTAATTCGCAATGATTTGGATTTGCGCATGCATCTTGCTAAGTGCTAATCTAGAATGATCTGGGCACAAATCTTATAGCGTGTAACTCAAAAGGGGGGGGGGGTGTCCATGGGAAGGACATTGGCAGGTCAGGGGCATCCTCGCGCCCAAAGTTTGACATAGAAATTGGCACTAAGCTCCCAGCTTAGCGCACCGTCTACTCTATAGATTATTTTCAGCACCGCTCTTTTTGAACACCATTTACTAAATCTGCTCCTATATTGTCACCAATAATTTGCATCCTAGCAGTTACAACAGGCAACACCAGGGCCAGCCAGGAAACCTCAGGAAAAGGAGGGGCTTAATTAACAAGGAGTAAAGCAGAGGTTTAGGGCAACAGAGGGGTGTGGTAGCCGTGTTAGTCCACTCTTAAAGGTAATCAATAGAAATCAAACAAAATAAAACATGGAAAAGAAAATAAGATGATACCTTTTTTATTGGACATAACTTAATACATTTCTTGATTAGCTTTCGAAGGTTGCCCTTCTTCGTCAGATCGGAAATAAGCAAATGTGCTAGCTGACAGTGTATATAAGTGAAAACATTCAAGCATTACTATGACAGTAAAATAGATACTATTGGAGATTCTACATGCAATGTTGCTACTATTGGAGATTCTACATAGAATGTTGCTACTATTGGACATTCTACATGGAATGTTGCTATTCCACTAGCAACATTCCATGTAGAAGGCTGCGCAGGCTTCTGTTTCTGTGAGTCTGACGTCCTGCACGTACGTGCAGGACGTCAGACTCACAGAAGCAGAAGCCTGCGCGGCCACATTGGTGATCTACAAGGGCCGACTTCTACATGGAATGTTGCTAGTGGAATAGCAACATTCCATGTAGAATCTATAGAAATCAAACAAAATAAAACATGGAAAAGAAAATAAGATGATACCTTTTTTATTGGACATAACTTAATACATTTCTTGATTAGCTTTCGAAGGTCGCCCTTCTTCGTCAGATCGGAAATAAGCAAATGTGCTAGCTGACAGTGTATATAAGTGAAGCATCCAAGCCTTTCATTGACAGACTAACAGGGTGGGTGAGAGGTATGCATGGGCAACACAGGGAAATTGTATATTTATTAGGATTTATTTACTGCCTTTTTTAAAAAAATTCACTCAAGACGGTGTACAGTAAGAATACCAAACATGAGCAATAGACAATTATGGCAGTAGAAATATTCACATAAGAATACAAAGCATGGCATAGTAGACTACTTACAATGTCAACACAATACGTAATAGAACATTTTAATTGATAGTGAAGGGTAAAGCGCAGTTGGAACATATAGATAGGTAAGAGAGTAAGAGGAGTTAGAAAGTAAGATGGCTGATTTAAAGAAAGTTGCACATGAGGTCAGAGAGATGGTTAAATATTATCTGAGGTAGGGTAGGAGTGGATAAACATGGCCTGCTGTAGTATGTGCAGCCCGTGTCACTCCTTGTGTGTGTGAGTGAGACTAACAAGTTAGTTACTTCTTTCGTTAAAGGCTTGGTTGAAGAGCCAAGCTTTCACCTGCTTCCTGAAGTAGAGATAGTCTTGTGTTAAGCGGAGCCTTTCAGGCAATGCATTCCAGAGTGTGGGGGGCTACTCCTCAAAGTGCCCTCCGCTCCCACCCCCCCCGTCACTCTCTCCTCAATCACTGGCTGACTACTTCCGCGACAAGGTGCAAAAGATCAACCTTGAGTTCACTACCAAGCCACCTCCTCCTCTTCACCCTTCAACCCTCTCCCTCAACCAACCAACCCAGACCTCCTTCTCCTCCTTTCCTGATATCTCCGAGGAGGAAACCGCCCGCCTTCTTTCCTCCTCAAAATGCACCACTTGTTCCTCTGATCCCATCCCCACCAACTTACTTAACACCATCTCTCCTACTATCACCCCCTCCATCTGTCATATCCTCAACCTCTCTCTCTCCACTGCAACTGTCCCCAACACCTTCAAGCATGCTGTAGTCACGCAACTCCTCAAAAAACCATCACTAGACCCTACCTGTCCCTCCAACTACCGCCCCATCTCCCTCCTACCCTTCCTCTCCAAGACACTTGAGCGCGCAGTCCACAGCCGCTGCCTTGATTTTCTCTCCTCTCATGCCATCCTTGATCCGCTTCAATCCGGTTTTCGCCCTCTTCACTCGACAGAAACAGCACTTTCTAAAGTCTGTAATGACCTGTTCCTTGCCAAATCCAGAGGCCACTACTCCATCCTCATCCTCCTGGATCTATCCGCCGCTTTTGACACTGTCAATCATGACTTACTTCTTGCCACACTGTCCTCATTTGGGTTCCAGGGCTCTGTCCTCTCCTGGTTCTCCTCCTATCTCTCCCACCGCACCTTCAAAGTTCACTCTCATGGATCTTCCTCCACCCCCATCCCCTTATCTGTTGGTGTTCCCCAGGGATCGGTCCTTGGACCCCTTCTCTTCTCAATCTACACCTCTTCCCTGGGCTCCCTGATCTCATCTCATGGTTTCCAGTATCATCTCTATGCTGATGACACCCAACTGTATCTCTCCACACCAGACATCACCGCGGAGACCCAGGCAAAGGTATCGGCCTGCTTATCCGACATTGCTGCCTGGATGTCCAACCGCCACCTGAAACTGAACATGTCCAAGACCGAGCTTATCGTCTTTCCACCAAAACCCACTTCTCCTCTTCCTCCACTTTCTATCTCAGTTGATAACACCCTCATCCTCCCCGTCTCATCTGCCCGCAACCTCGGAGTCATCTTTGACTCCTCTCTCTCCTTCTCTGCGCATATCCAGCAGATAGCCAAGACCTGTCGCTTCTTCCTCTTTAACATCAGCAAAATTCGCCCTTTCCTCTCTGAACACACCACCAGAACTCTCGTCCACGCTCTCATTACCTCTCGCCTGGACTACTGCAACTTACTCCTCACCGGCCTCCCACTTAGCCATCTATCCCCCCTTCAGTCTGTTCAGAACTCTGCTGCACGTCTCATATTCCGCCAGAACCGATATACTCATATCACCCCTCTCCTCAGGTCACTTCACTGGCTTCCGATCAGATACCGCATTCAATTCAAGCTTCTCCTTCTTACCTACAAATGCACTCAGTCTGCTGCCCCTCACTACCTCTCTACCCTCATCTCCCCTTACGTTCCCGCCCGTAACCTCCGTTCACAGGATAAATCCCTCCTCTCAGTACCCTTCTCCACCACCGCCAACTCCAGGCTCCGCTCATTCTGCCTCGCCTCACCCTATGCTTGGAACAACCTTCCTGAACCCTTACGCCAAGCCCCCTCCCTGCCCGTCTTCAAGTCTTTGCTTAAAGCCCACCTCTTCAATGCTGCGTTCGGCACCTAACCCTTACCGTTCAGTGAATCCAGAATGCCCCAATTTGACTGCTCCTATCGGACCGACCATTCACTTGTCTATTAGATTGTAAGCTCTTTGAGCAGGGACTGTCTCTCTTTGTTAAATTGTACAGCGCTGCGTAACCCTAGTAGCGCTCTAGAAATGTTAAGTAGTAGTAGTAGTAGTAGTACTCCGGAGAAGGCTCGCTTGCGGGTATCACATCGTGTAATGTCTTTTGGAGAGGGTGTAGTTAGTGAAAGTCCTTGGGGGGACCTTAGTGTCCTTGGCGGTGTGTGGAGGATCATCCTATTCTTCAGATACTCAGAGCCATTTCCTTTCAGGACGTTGAAGATCAGACAGTGTTTTAAATTGAGCCCTGTATTGTACTGGTAGCCAATGAAGTTTTTGCAAAAATAGTGTGATGTGGCCACATCGTTTGCAACCTTCTATGAGTCTTGCTGCTGCATTCTGAATCAACTGGAGCTGGTGCAGGTCCTTTGTAGTCAGACCATTGTATATTGCATTGCAGTAATCCAGTCTTGATGCTACCGTGGCATGCACAACTGGGATAAGATTTACCTTCTCGATGTAAGGAGAGAGGCAGCGTAGCTGTCGCCAATGGTAGAAGCAGCTCTTGAAGGTTGCTTGGATTTGGGGAATCAGAGTAAGCGTTGAATCTAACTGTATTCCAAGGTTCCCGACTTGTGATTTGAGGGGGAGTTCATAGTTCCCAAAAGGGATTTTGATGGCAGGTATGTATCCGCTTGTGTTAGGGACCCAGAGAAGCTCGGTTTAAAATATTACCCGTTGGTTTCCTAGCATGTCCTGCAGTGGAGAAAAAAAATCCCACCCACAGCAGATCCAGTGGAACCATTTCCCCAAACCATCTCTCCCATGCTAAATGCTTTAGGGAGTCTTTTATTAAAAAGCTTAGCTCAAGTTTTCTGCAGCAGGGCCCATTTTATTCCTATAACTCAAACTAATCTTTAGTAAAAGACCTCCTGTGCACTGCTTCTCAGGCTAAAAAAAACAGATATTTATCTTGGGGCAATATAAGAGAAAAAAAAGTTGTGTTTATCCAGCTACCGATAAAGGTGGCAACTTTCTGCTATATTACAGCATGTACTTGACCTCCCTGGACCTTTAATAATTCCACCTTAAAACAATCATAAAAAACTATTTAGAGGGGAAAGTAAATAAGCCCATATCTCAGCATCGATTTTCTGCCACTCTGCTCCGGTACATAGTGCTCTCAATAACATAAACTTCAATGATCTTTCAATACACTCGAATTCCTTAGAATTCAACCTGCATCTCACCAACCACAGATGTGGCATCATCTTTTCTTCACAAACTAGCAGAGGTTAAAAATATTACAACACCAGGGGGTTCTGTCTTAGCATTTCAATTGAGTTGGCGTAGAGCAAGGGGGACGTTGCTCATTCGACAGGGAGTTTGCCTCCTCTCTTCTCTTTTCGCTTTCAAGTTAAATTTATGGTGTGCGAGGGTTATTTTTTTTGTGAAGGGTTAAGTAAGATCAATAAAATACAAAGTCTAGATAAACACCAGCTTATATCCCAAAGATCCAACTCTCTGTGTCGAGAAAATTAAATCTGTGTGACGCCTGTGAGAAGTGATGCACCACCCCCGCTATGAATGAAATAGAGAAAAGAAGGGGAAATAAGGAGCACGAGACATCATTTCACCTTCTGCATCACCAGCATCGTGCATAACCTTCAAGGGCCGCAAACAAGTCTGGTTTTCCAGGGATATTCATTTGGGGCTTCGCGGCCTTACTTGGTCTCTGGCCTTCCCAGGACCTCCACTGGGAGACTGTTCCATGCATTAACTAGCCTTTCTGTGATGAAAAACGCCCTTATGTCTATCCCTTCTGACCTCCTATCATGACCTCCATGTTCTGGAATTTCCTTGCCACCAACAAATGCTTGTCAGTCGCATGTGCAAACAGAATTGTGCTTAATGCGGTGTTTCATTCTCCTCTTTTTGTTGTTGTTTTTTATACATATACAATTAATTTCAAGGAATTACACTTGATACAGGAAAAAGTGTTACTTGCAAAGTTAGAAAAAGCAAAGGAAAAATATATAATATAAATTCAACATAATACAACACTCAAGTCCTCATTAATGAGGGACATCCTTACACTGGAGAATTAAAAAGAAAAATAATAGGAAATCTTATACCTAGGTTAATTTACATAACTCTTTCATTTCTTTTAGATGTTACAAACGACGTTGAATGTGATGGGTCCATGAAAACATATTTTTTAGACTTATAACATATTATACATTTACAAGGAAAGCGAAGGTAGAAAGAAGCACCTAGTCGCAATACTTCTAGTTTCAATATCAAAAATTGTTTACGTATTTTTTTGCGTTTCTTTCGATACATCTGGAAACAATAATATTTTTAAACTCAAAAACTCTTTATCCTTATGTTTAATTAAAGTACATTTTAAACAGCCACTGTTTATCTGGAAGTAGAGCTACAGCGGCTACCAAAGTTGCCGGAGTTGTTTGTTCAACATCGGATGTTTCTAGGAAATTTGTTAAATTTAAATTGTTGGTTTTTTTTTTTATTGTTGTCATTTCCGACTCCTCGGCTGTTTTCTTTCGTTTTGTTTATGCCTTTTCTTGCATATGATCTCATGCCAGGTCCAACCAAGAAGTAGAGCTTGGCTAGACGATGACTAAATGCTCTGGATGACAAGACAAGAGCGAGCCACCGAGGACCTTACTGTTGCAGTTTCTTTAAATATATTTAAACATAATAATAATAACAATGAAAAGGTATTTCGTCACCTAATACAGTCAATCGTTTTATGTCATTTGGATTATTGTAACGGAGTATACGCAGGTTGCAAAGGGCAACTTATTAAGAAACTGCAGACCGCCCAAAACACAGCGGCAAGATTAATTTATGGTAAAACCAAATTTGAGACTGCTAAACCGCTCCAAGAGAAATTGCATTGGCTTCCTGTCAAGGATCGCATCACATTTAAAATCTGCTCCCTAGTACACAAAATCCTCTATGGTTAAGTCCCTGACTACATGATTGACCTAATCAGCCTGCCACCGAGGAATGCATTAAGACTATCCCGTTCATACCTTAACCTTCATTATCCAACCTGCAACGGGCTTAAGTATAAATCCACATATGCTTCATCCAGTGGTGTGCTGGAGCGGGCTCTCACGGGCTCGCGAGAGCCGTTTGTTAAGTTTTTAAGAATTTTGGTAGCCGGTTGTTAAAGTAGGCCTCCCCATGGCTATTCTAACAACTGATTCCCAAAATGTAGGCTTGGGCCCCCTCCTGAATTCTCTTTTACATTGCTGACAGTGATGCTGGCCCCACCAGCCAAGTAAATAGACTGCTGCTGCTCCCCGCTCCTTGTTTCTGACTCTGAGCATCGGGCTGGGACTTTTCATGCAAGCGCAAGAAGGTTCCATCATGCCGCTCAGAGCCAGAAACAAGCAGCAGAGAATGGTGGCAGTCCATTTATTGGCTGGTGGGGCTCGGCAAAGGTATGCCTAGCGTGCCCGCAGAAGGGAGGGGAGAGAGAGGCATGTATACCCCCCTCCCCCCAAAATTTCAGGGCCGGCTATGTCCAGAGAGAGAGCCGGTTGTTAAAACTTTACCAGCACACCCCTGGCTTCATCCTTCTTCATCAGCTCACAAGTATGGAATTCCTTGCCAAAAGCGATAAAAACCATCTACATTTCAGAAAATCTCTAAAGACTTTGCTACCCTGTTTCCCCGAAAGTAAGACATCCTCCGAAAATAAGACCTAGTAGAGGTTTTCCTGAATTGGTAGATATAAGGCCTCCCCCGAAAGTAAGACCTAGCAAATTTTTGTTTGAAAGCAGGGTCGCTGAGAGCGGGCCACCCCCCCACCCGAGGTCGCCGGGCCCCCCTCCACCCACCCTCCGTCGCTCCCGGAACTAACCTTAAACGCCTCCTTTCACCTTCGCAACAAGCAGCAGCAGGGCAGACCTCTCCTTCTTTCCATGCCCCGCCCTCGCGGACGTTACGTCAGGCGAGGGCGCGACATGGAAGGAAGGAGCGGCCTGCCCTACTGCTGCTTGCTGCGAAGGTGAAAGGAGGCGTTTAAGGTTAGTTCCGGGAGCAACGGAGGGCGGGCAGGCCAACCCTGATCCAACCCTGATGTTTCCCCGAAAAATAAGACAGCCCCTGAAAATAAGACCTAGCGCATTTTGGGGGGCAAAAATTAATATAAGACAGTGTCTTATTTTCGGGGAAACACGGTATTTGGAAAAGCTTACCCCAAGGACTCAACATGTGTCTCCACTACTTGATTCATAACAATATAATGACAATTTTGCACACATCCACCCTTCCCTTCTCTCCCCTTTCATTTCTTCCCCATCCTCTCCTTTATTTCTTATGTAGGCTACATGATGTATTAGCTTAATTTATTGGCGTCTGCCTTTGCAGTGTGATGTAAGCCACATTGGGCCTGACACAGTTGGGAAAATGTGGGGTATAAATAAGATAATCCTATATAATAATTCTCACCTCCAACATTCTATGCTTGGGACCGTGGCTCCCTGGCTGCAAGTGGTCTGCGAGGCAGACACGCACGGACGTCACTGACGTCAACACAGCTGATTCCAAGGCAAGGAACGCAGCGTGTTTCCCTACTCCTCCTACTGCCTCGGAATCAGCTGTCACCCCCCCCCCCCCGCGCTATGGCCCCCTCGAAACCCACCCCCTCCCACGAACCTGTCAATCCTCCCCCCCGGAACGCCGAAAACCTTACCCCCCCTCCCGCCGCTGTTGTGCACTACCTTCGGTTGGGTTCCTCAATCATCTTCTCAGAAAGTTTAACTCAGTGCGTCTGACGTCAGACGCACGGAGTTAAACTTTCTAAGAAGATGATTGAAGAACCTACGGGAAGGGAAGGTAGCACAACAACGGCGGTGGTGGCAGCAGTTTTCGCTCGTACGGGGGGGGGGAATGACAGGTTCGCGGAAGGGGGGGGGTTCGAGGGGGCCGTAGCACGGGGGGGGGGGGGGGAATTGCCTGCCTAAGGCCCGTTTCCTTGCCTACAGAAACTGGCCTTTTTTACTAGTAAATAAATAAAAGCAAAGCAGCACATCAGAGAAAGAAGTGCTGAATTTCACTAACTTCATTGGTCCTGGATGTTTTCGCAGGCTGTAGAGTCTTTCACTGGAACATCGTAAGGCTTCTCTCAAAGTGACGGTGTACAGTTACTCTTCAAGATCAGTTGGCGGGGCAGGGGATTCCGTCCTTGTGTGGTAGGTTTGTGTTGTTATCCCTGGTGCTTGCCAAGAGAGTCATACTAAATCACTGGGTAGATAAAAAGCCACCACCAATTGCCCAATGGTACGCTGCTATGAAGCATATGGCAGTGTGGGAAGGAGGGGAAGGAACTGGAGTTGGAGGGTGAAAGGGAGAGATTGTCTGCAGGGCATAAAATTTGGAAAAGAAGCTACGAGTATATCTCAAAGCTAACCAGCACAAAGACACTTGAACAATAACACCAGTTGAGTACTTGGTCATTCCATGTAGTAAGTCTCCGGAGGGAAGGGGGGGGAGGAGGGGGGGTATTTTCGGGGGGGGGGTGGAAGGGGAGGGGAGAAAATGAAAATTGGTGCAAGAGAATAAGGCAAGTCATGTTGGCAGCTGAGGTCTCATAGCTAACATATTATGTTGTATAACCATTTATAGATGAGGTTTTGAGCCGGAAGACCTCTATGTTTGACGATTGCTGATATATGTTTGTTGATGTAGTGTATTTTTATTGATACAGTTTGTTCATGGTTACACTTGTGTATTTCTCTTGCCAATAAAGACTATTAACAACAACAAAAAAAAGATCAGTTGGGTCTCTGACCTCAGCGAAGAAGGCAACTTGACAAACACTTGAAAGGTAGTGGCTTCAGTTACAAATAGCAACACGGCAGAATGCTTGTTTCGCCATTTCAGTGAAAGAGCTCTGTGAAATTACGATGATGATATTAACATTTGAACTACACTCTCTGAGTTATGCACAGTGATGAGTGGAACAGAATTAAGTAATTAAGGAATGTACAACGTTAATCAGATTTGTTCTGTTGCTAATAAGGCTTATCTGTGATAATGAGAAGTTTAGTCCAATTATGTTTTTCTGATTAAAAATGCCACGTCAGAGGCTCTGGGAGATCGTTTCAATTCTCTGCTAAGCCCAATCGTAACAATGATGGCAGATAAGGATGGTGCCGACAATGATACCCAGATAAAGGTGGAGGGGCTAGAGATGAGGCAAGGACAGGCGGCCACATTTACCTAGATACTGCCGAATGAGGCTGGATATCTGGACAAAGATAAATGAAAAAACCTGTCCTTGGACTATCACAGGAGTGGGCAACCACAGTCCTCCAGGGCCACAACCCATTCGGGTTTTCAAGATTCCACAATGAATATGCATGAGATCTATTTACATACAATGGAAGCAGTATCGTTTATCGTTTATTTATTTACTATACCGTTTCTTATTGCGTTCGCAAAACAGAATGGTTTACATCATAAAAGCTAAAATTTATATTAAAAAACATAAAGAAATCCATTAATTTGATAGGAAAGCACTGCAAAACACTAACATTCATACTAAAAATATTTAGACAATAAACAACCATCCATGCCAAAAATATAATTAAACATATTACTTATTAAAACGTATTCATTCTGTCTGTTTTTTCCCTTTCATCCCAGATTATTATCGAACGTAGTTTGAAACAAATATGTTTTCAGAAGCTTATGGAAATTAGTATAAGGACGCAAATCAATCACATGCATATTCATTGTGGAAATCTTGAAAACCCAAAATGGTTGTACTAGTACTACTGTTAGTTATCATTTCTATAGCGCTACTAGACGTACACAGCACTGTACACTGAATATGAAGAGACAGTCCCTGCTCTATAGAGCTTACAATCTAATCAAGACAGACAAACAGGACAATTAGGGGATTGTGGAATTACTTTTTGTGGCCCTCAAGGACTGTGGTTGCTCACCCTTGGATTATCAGGTCAGTATTGGGCTCACAGTAGATGATGGCAGAAAAAGTCCGGCAGGCATGTTTTTTCTGGTCACATTGACAGGATATGTCTCAGCTGCCAGCCACCGAGTATGACTGTTTGTAGATATCGCTCCTCATGCCAGAAAGTTTTACTTCTTATTTGCATCCCACCGTCTTGGGGAAACAAACATGCAGGTTCTTCACTAGCTCCTCCCACCCCCTATCCTCATCCGTGTCTAAACATATTTGTAATAAAGAGACACCAATGACCATGTGACTGTTCCTCAAACATATGACCTCCCAGGTTCCCTATATAGACCCAGCTACAGGAAGACCCTGCATTGCTGCTAAGTTGTCATTAGAGCCCTTGCAGACCACCAGAAACCCCCAGAGGCTAGTTAGCTCTATCCTCACAGCTTGCTGGACTGAGTTGGCTATGGGTTTGACTGCATTTTTCACTACTTACAGTGGTGGAAATAAGTATTTGATCCCTTGCTGATTTTGTAAGTTTGCCCACTGACAAAGACATGAGCAGCCCATAATTGAAGGGTAGGTTATTGGTAACAGTGAGAGATAGCACATCACAAATTAAATCCGGAAAATCACATTGTGGAAAGTATATGAATTTATTTGCATTCTGCAGAGGGAAATAAGTATTTGATCCCCCACCAACCAGTAAGAGATCTGGCCCCTACAGACCAGGTAGATGCTCCAAATCAACTCGTTACCTGCATGACAGACAGCTGTCGGCAATGGTCACCTGTATGAAAGACACCTGTCCACAGACTCAGTGAATCAGTCAGACTCTAACCTCTACAAAATGGCCAAGAGCAAGGAGCTGTCTAAGGATGTCAGGGACAAGATCATACACCTGCACAAGGCTGGAATGGGCTACAAAACCATCAGTAAGACGCTGGGCGAGAAGGAGACAACTGTTGGTGCCATAGTAAGAAAATGGAAGAAGTACAAAATGACTGTCAATCGACAAAGATCTGGGGCTCCACGCAAAATCTCACCTCGTGGGGTATCCTTGATCATGAGGAAGGTTAGAAATCAGCCTACAACTACAAGGGGGGAACTTGTCAATGATCTCAAGGCAGCTGGGACCACTGTCACCACGAAACCATTGGTAACACATTACGACATAACGGATTGCAATCCTGCAGTGCCCGCAAGGTCCCCCTGCTCCGGAAGGCACATGTGACGGCCCGTCTGAAGTTTGCCAGTGAACACCTGGATGATGCCGAGAGTGATTGGGAGAAGGTGCTGTGGTCAGATGAGACAAAATTGAGCTCTTTGGCATGAACTCAATTCGCCGTGTTTGGAGGAAGAGAAATGCTGCCTATGACCCAAAGAACACCGTCCCCACTGTCAAGCATGGAGGTGGAAATGTTATGTTTTGGGGGTGTTTCTCTGCTAAGGGCACAGGACTACTTCACCGCATCAATGGGAGAATGGATGGGGCCATGTACCGTACAATTCTGAGTGACAACCTCCTTCCCTCCGCCAGGGCCTTAAAAATGGGTCGTGGCTGGGTCTTCCAGCACGACAATGACCCAAAACATACAGCCAAGGCAACAAAGGAGTGGCTCAGGAAGAAGCACATTAGGGTCATGGAGTGGCCTAGCCAGTCACCAGACCTTAATCCCATTGAAAACTTATGGAGGGAGCTGAAGCTGCGAGTTGCCAAGCGACAGCCCAGAACTCTTAATGATTTAGAGATGATCTGCAAAGAGGAGTGGACCAAAATTCCTCCTGACATGTGTGCAAACCTCATCATCAACTACAGAAGACGTCTGACCGCTGTGCTTGCCAACAAGGGTTTTGCCACCAAGTATTAGGTCTTGTTTGCCAGAGGGATTAAATACTTATTTCCCTCTGCAGAATGCAAATAAATTCATATACTTTCCACAATGTGATTTTCCGGATTTAATTTGTGATGTGCTATCTCTCACTGTTACCAATAACCTACCCTTCAATTATGGGCTGCTCATGTCTTTGTCAGTGGGCAAACTTACAAAATCAGCAAGGGATCAAATACTTATTTCCACCACTGTATATACTCATTTATTAAATTTATACTCCAACTTATCTGCAATTCTAAGCAGATTACAAGGATCATAAGCATAAAAACAAGTACAAACTATAATCACAATATAAACACACAGACAAAATATTCTGCTAAAAACTAAAACCACATCACATAAAATTGTCTAAATTAAAATTCAATTAGTACACTGATCCTATCACACTAAAAGCAAATTCTAAAATGTTGTTTCATCAAAAGTCAGACTATTGCCAAACAAATGTTTTCAGAGCTTTTTTTGAACATATCAAGAGTTTTCATTGAGCCCATGTCAAAAAGTAATCCTTTCCAGAGTTTTTGGCCCTGCAACATAAAAAAACAGATGCCCTGTCCTCTTCCAGCTGAACTGAGCAAAATGAAGGCGCATCTATCAAGTTTGCTGAAGTTGAGCAAATGTAGTCCCTGAAAAATCACTAGATTTTGCCGAATCTTACTAATCAGAACCTTGACGACCAATAACAAAATCTTATAAAGGATTCTAAATTTAATTGGCAACTAATGTAGGCAGATTAAAATAGAAATACGATCATATCGAACCCATTTCCTATTGCCCCACCCCCTTTGTCCTTCATTCTGACCCCTTGAAAAATCTACTTTGCATTACTTAATCAGGGCACTCAAACACATCCCGTCAAGTCCTACCTTCCACCAATGCATCACTTTTTTGCAACTGAAGATCCTCTGTGCTTATTCCAGGCCTTTTTGACAGGTGGAGGTGGTGGTGGAGTCAAAGTCTGTACCTGAGTTCAAGAAAGCGCGGGACAAGCGCAAAGAATCTGTAAGGGAAAAGAAAGGATTAATAGATGGTCTGAACGGGGCAGACTGGATAGGCCTTGTTGCGTTATCTACTGTCGTTTTCTCTGTTTCGCTGATGTTACTGTTTTGGCTTCTACTAAGGAGTTCAACACCTGAGGAAACTTCCAGGGCTCAGCTATGCCACTGAAAAAATGAATATATTCTATTATTATTTCTTAACAAGAAAAGCCTTACATCTCTCAAGGAAACCACGAGGGCTAAAGCAAGGACTTCTTCATCTGTTAGCCGGCTGACATGTGGCACAATGAGCTGGCAACCCCGTCTAAATTTATGGTACCTGTATCAATCCATCACACCTCCAAACCATTAGAAGTACTCCACATATCATTCCTCAACCCTCGCGGCTGATTATTTGATCACTCAGTTCTGACATCTGCTATGAATAAGGTCCCAGCACAGCTTTCACCAGAAATGCTGTGTTCTTTGAGTTACAAGCACTGGAGATACATCAAAGTCACATTTTCCTTGCCTGGTACTGTGAGTTTTCAAAGCAGAGCAAACTTAGGGTTGGATTTATTTAAGATTTCCCACCCCCCCCCCCCCCCCCCCCATCAGCACAGAATGGGGAAAAATTTTGGCAAAACCAGATTACACGCAAAATGCATTAACCACATGAAATTATTTATTGGTTCAAATTTGGTATGTTTTCCTTTTTCAAAAACCTCAAAGTGGTTTGTAATAAAATGATCATCTCAACATGAAATAGCCCCAGACAATTAATTACATGGACTCAGATTTGATATATAAAGGGGCTCATTTTCGAAAGAGAAATGTGGCAAAAGGACGTTTTTCTCTCAAAAACGTCCAAGTTGCAATTTTCAACACCCCGATTTTAGACGTTTATCTCCACAGTTCATCCAGATTTCAAAGGGGTAAGATGGGATGTGTTTTGGGCTGGACATGGGAGGCACCAAAAGATAGGCATTTTTTCTGCAATAACGGAACAAAATGAAAAGTCTAGGCCAAAATTAAGACGTTTTTGGCTAGACCTGTTTCAGTCACGACTACGTGACCATAAGGTGCCCTAAATGACTAAATGACCACTGGAGGGATTAAGGCATAAACCCCCTTACTCCTCAAGTGGTCACTGACCCCCGATAGCTGTGAAAGAAACAGTACATACCAGCCTTCCTGACAGCTTCAGGTGCTATGGCCAGTCCCATTAGTTAGCAGGTCCCTGGAGTAGCCTGGTGGTCAGTGCAGTGGACTGTAGAGAAGAAGACCCAGGGCCCATATCCTACACTTGTTAGTAGAAAGTGTGAACCCTCCAAAACCCACCAAAAACCTATTGTACCTACATAGAGGTGACACATGCAACCATAAGGGCTATTACAGTGGTGTACAGTTGGGTACAGTAGGAGATTTCATCAACAGTGAGATTTGTACCCAGGACCTTTTCTGTGAAGTCCGCTGCATTGCCCTGTAGGGTGTCCCACTGCTCTGCTGGGATGTCTGTGTGGCCAATGTACTAAGAATGCTGCCTTCCCCCCCCCCCCCCCCCCCCCAACACGTCCCGATGGCTTGTTTTTGTGCATTTTTCCCTTGGACTTTTTTTTTCCCCAAAATGATCCTGAAAGATAGACGCACTGAGCACAAAAATATCTAGCAAATGGCCATTTTCGAAAGAAAAGGATGAATGTTTTTCCGATTTGTAAATGGTTAAGGTCACTACTGGATTTTTGGATGTTTTTTCACAAAACATCCAAAATCGGATTTCAACGTGATATCATCCATCTTAAGTAGAGGAGTGCGGTAGCCGTGTTAGTCCACTCTTAAGGTTATCAATAGAAATCAAACAAAATAAAACATGGAAAAGAAAATAAGATGATACCTTTTTTATTGAACAAAACAAAAAAAACAAAAAGGCACACAACTGCTTACAAAACAGTAGATAAAAAACAACAAAGCAGTGGAATCAAATGTATTTATTGGAACAATACCCGACGTGGCCACGTTTCGCCCTCAGGCTGCGTCAGGGGTATAAACTATAAAAACAAAGCACAAGTATAAAAACATGTATAACCATACATATTAACAATGTTGTTTTGAAGATTGAGTGCTTGCAGTGCTTCCTCTGTTGTTATATTTTTGTGAGAAGTCTTTTATTCAGTGAACTGTTTCCTGCCTCTAGCAGTAATGTGGACTGGTTATTTATTTCTAAGGAGGTTTTTTTGGTTTTGTGTTAAGAATATCAGTGGAGAAACTAGAATGTCTAGAGTCTTTTAAAAGTTTTGTGTACATTTAGATATGCTTCTTGTCTGATGATACTTTTATTTTTTGTTTTTATATCTGTGTAGAACTAGATTTTTGGAACTACTAGTGTATATGATATATTTACATACACTTTTGATAGGTATGTATAAAGAAATTTCTTCCCCTCTTCATTGAAATGTTTTGATTCTAATTGTATGATCTTAACATTTTTTATTGAGAGTTATAAATGTGATATGAGTAATTGTAGATGTTCTGATAAAAAATTTTATGTGATGTATGATTTTAATGATAATTATAAATATTTGTTTTACAGATGATATCATGTATGTCTATACATGTTTTTTTAGAACTCTTAAAGGATTGTTTTATATATGTTGAATCTCTTTTTTATATAATTGCCTTTTATTAGTTGAATCATGCTTATGACATTGTAAATATGTATGGTTATACATGTTTTTATACTTGTGCTTTGTTTTTATAGTTTATACCCCTGACGCAGCCTGAGGGCGAAACGTGGCCACGTCGGGTATTGTTCCAATAAATACATTTGATTCCACTGCTTTGTTGTTTTTTATCTACCTTTTTTATTGGACATAACTTAATACATTTCTTGATTAGCTTTCGAAGGTTGCCCTTCTTCCTCAGATCGGGTTCTACATGGAACGTTGCTACTCTTTGAGATTCTGCTGTGGAATCTTGTCACTCTTTAGCATTCTGGAATCTTGCTATTCTTTGGGGTTCTACATGTAGAGAGGTGTGGTAGCCATGTTAGTCCACTCTTAAGGTTATCAATAGAAATCAAACAAAATAAACATGGAAAAGAAAATAAGATGATACCTTTTTTATTGGACATAACTTAATACATTTCTTGATTAGCTTTCGAAGGTTGCCCTTATTTTCGATCTGACGAAGAAGGGCAACCTTCGAAAGCTAATCAAGAAATGTATTAAGTTATGTCCAATAAAAACGGTATCATCTTATTTTCTTTTCCATGTTTTATTTTGTTTGATTTCTATTGATAACGTGATATCAAAAATGCCCCTCCACATATATAATATATAATTGCCTTACAAATTATTACTCCAAGTAATATTCCTACCCCTAGCCACCCCTCCGGAACCCCTGATCCGAGCTCCCTGTTCTAATGGTGCCTTTCCCCCTCTCCTGAGAGAGAGGTATCAGAACTCACTGATCATTTGACTTTGGAGTGAACCTTCCCTCACCAGGGGACTCAGCACATCCCAGGTCAAGGTCACATTCAGAAATGAGGATAAAACGAGTGAAAGTATTTTACAAAGTGGGTCAGAAATGAAAGCGTTTATCTCGTTAACAGTACAAAGGCAGTTTTGGAGTGGAAAACCCGAACAGTGGAGATGGCCAAAAACAGGAATGAAACCACAGGTCCACAGAATTTCTTTATGAATCACTGACCCAACACGGCCATGTTTCAGCACAATGCCTATGTCGGAGTCCTATTAAATAAAATAAAATAAAAATACATCAAAAACAGAATAAAAGTAATAGATACATAATTATGGGAATGTGTAATGGAAGTGAATTTTAAAAGATTGTTTATCAACTCTTTTTTTTTTACCGAAAGTAACTTTTCTTGTAAATATATAAAAAAAAACAAGTTGGAATGAGGAAGATAAGACACAGCTCTAACTAATTTGGTATGCAAAGGAGAGAATGGCACTTATTTCCCAGGCCCAGCTTGGCCACCTGGACTTGGGAAAGCACGTGACCACGTTCCCATAGATCTAAGCATTCTGTAATTTTCCTTAGAAGCTGTCTGTAACATTCCTTAGCTCTGAACATGAGCTCAGCCTAATAAAAAGGGAGGGCTTGTCACAGTGAGGTTGGGGTTCATCTGTGAGCAACGTACGGACTGCGCAGAAGGTTTGTTCCTGGTCCAAAAGCTCCTAGCTCTCGCCGTGTGAACCGGGCCCCCCCAGCTGTTGATAAGAGACTGGAGGAGTGGCCTAGTGGTTAGGGTGGTGGACTTTGGTCCTGGGGAACTGAGTTTGATTCCCACTTCAGGCACAGGCAGCTCCTTGTGACTCTGGGCAAGTCACTTAACCCTCCATTGCCCCATGTAAGCCGCATTGAGCCTGCCATGAGTGGGAAAGCGCAGGGTACAAATGTAACAAAAATAAAATAGATACTATTGGAGATTCTACATGGAATGTTGCTATTCCACTAGCAACATTCCATGTAGAAGGCTGCGCAGGCTTCTGTTTCTGTGAGTCTGACGTCCTGCACGTACGTGCAGGACGTCAGACTCACAGAAGCAGAAGCCTGCGCGGCCACATTGCTGATCTGCAAGTGCCGACTTCTACATGGAATGTTGCTAGTGGAATAGCAACATTCCATGTAGAATCTCAAATAGTAGCAACAGTGGAGGAGTGGCCTAACAGTGGAGGAGTGGCCTAGTGGTTAGGGTGGTGGACTTTGGTCCTGGGCAACTGAGTTCGATTCCCACTTCAGGCACAGGCAGCTCCTTGTGACTCTGGGCAAATCACTTAACCCTCCATTGCCCCATGTAAGCCGCATTGAGCCTGCCATGAGTGGGAAAGTGCAGGGTACAAATGTAACAATAATAAAATAAATAGAGACCAGTGATGATTGTATGGATGTATATTATTGCTTCCTTTTCCTGGTCTAAGAGATGTAGAGACCAGTGATGTAATAATTGTTTATACAGCTAATCATTGTATATGTGTTAACCATTATGTATATATATATATATATATATATATATTAACCATTGTAGAATTTAGCTTCCCTAATAAAGGTTTCATTTACTTGTCACAAATCCAAAAGAATCCACAGTAATTATTGAGCAGTCTGTGTTAGTGAGACAGGCTGTAAATCCATAGCAGTTCAGAATGTTAAAACGATGCACCAGATACAAAACTCTTATCCACAACCATAATAAATGAGACAAACTGAAATAAATGAATGAATCCCCATTCCATAGCTTCTGTTATTGGAGAGATGGACGGTGACATTCAGGCGTCCAAAATCTTAGCTCTTGATTTCTTTGGGCACCACATTTTCTTACAAGGACGCTGGACAATTCTCTCCGGTGCTTCTCTTTTCCAGTGTAATGCAAACATTTTTAAGATTAGCATTTTTTTCTCCTCTCTTATCAGAGCAAACAGAAAGTCTGTCCAACGAAGCTGAAAACTATTACCTACCTAACGCCACTGCCGAGACGCTTCTGCACCAGGTAAGACCCAACTGTCACTGCTTCCCTGACAAGCCTGTAATGCTGAAAAGCTGGGAATTATTTTTTTTTCTGGTTTTTATTATATTTTAAATTTGGGATGCCATTTATTTTGCTGGCAGCTCGCATCCAGAGATGTAATTTCCCCTGGACATGCTGACACATAATTTCATCTCTGTCAGATTCATAAATGCATGTCTCGTATGAAAGCAGGATACTATTTGTAGAAAAGGCCTGGTTGATCTCTACACAACTATTGGCCGGTGAATTATTAAGCCACTGGCTTGTGTTTTATTAAGCCACTGGCTTGCCCACTTGGCCACGGTGTTAGTCTGAAAAGGAGCTACTTGGCTTCAGGAAAGAACATTTTGAAAACCATTTTCCCAGGTAAAGTGGCCTGTCTGAAATTTTTATTTATTTATTTGTTACATTTATATCCCACATTTTGCCACCTATTTGCAGGCTCAATGTGGCTTACCTAGTACCGGAGAGCGTTACAGACTCCGGTGTAAACAAATACAAAATGATGCTGTGGTAAGATAAAGTTCATGTGGCCCAGCCACACTAGGGAATCGTACAACGGAAGAGTTGTGTTATGTCCATTACGTTCTTTAGTTTTGTTGTGTTGCAGAGATCAGGCATTTATGTTGGATTGGTAGGGTATGCCTTTTTAAACAGGTTAGTTTTTAGTGTTTTCCGGAAGTTTAGGTGGTCGTTCCGGAAAACACTATAAACTAACCTGTTTAAACAGGCATACCCTACCGATTAGAGTAATGCGGCATGCCATATATTTATTTATTAGGATTTATTTACCGCCTTTTTGAAGGAATTCACTCAAGGCGGTGAACAGTAAGAATAGATCAAACATGAGCAATAGGCAATCTTAATCATTGTAGATTTTAGCACCTCTAATAAAAGTCTCATTTACCTAATACGAATCCAAAAGAATCCACAGTAATTATTGAGTAGTCTGTGTCAGTGAGACAGGCTGTAAATCCATAGCAGTACAGTGCTCCATGCTATTCTATAAAGCGCAGGTGCCTTAGCGCCTATTGATTTTTGAGCGCCATTTACTGACTCTGGTCTTACGTAAGTTACGCCGGTATTTACAGAATAGCGCTCAGGTGGAATTCTAGCCATTTTGTGTGTGTCTATGTACGTGCAAAGCTATATTAGCAATTCTGACTCAGCAAACGTTATGAAGCCCATTCAGTTCCTATGGGCTTCGTCACATTTCCCACATGGGAATCACTAGCGCGGCATTGTGAAAGGAGCCCGTAATTGCGCATAAACGTTAGCGCCTGTGTTATGTAAAATGACACCCTTATGTGGGTTAAATATTCTGGTGCTTCAGAAACGCTTAGAAATTAAATCTGCTTAAAAAAAAAGAAAAGAAAATCAACAGGAGACAGATTTTTGATGTTTTTATGACAAGCTCGATGGTATCATTTTTCTTATTCCAAACTCCTGGCTCAGCATGATGGCTTAATGCAATTACATTTCCATTACAAGAAACAAAAACTGATTGCAAGAAGTCCAGCTGATACATTTCCTACAGGGATCAGAGGCATTAGCTGGGAAGAGCTGTCTTCCAGGAGACAAGAGGATGCTATTAAACCAGAAAAATATAAGACTTTGCTTAATCAACTTTTATCTTGATAGTAGTAGGAAAGTTGGTCATCCAATGATGGGAAAAAACAGATGGAGGGATATAGACACAGGCTCTCTTTCACTCCCCCTTGTCATTTTCCTTCCGTACCCTTCCTCTGCTGTCCTGATGGCCACCTCACCGTTTTGAGAGCAAGACAGAAGGAAGGAATCCCTCAGAGCAAAGGGAAGGATGCAAAGTACGGAATCAGCCAAGGAGAAGGTGTAAAATCACAACAGTTTATTGAAACGATGACCTGACACGGCTGTGTTTCGGTAAGTTACGCCTGCATCGGGAGTCCATCAGTGCCACTCTGTCTCTAGCTGGGGGCAGTGGCGTAGCCAAGGGTGGGCTTGGGTGGGCCCAGGCCCACCCACTTTGAGCTTAGGCCCACCAGTAGCAGCACACCGATGATGTGGCTGGCAGAGATTCCCAAGCTGAAAACTCCTAAAAACTGTCCCTCCTGCATACCTTATAAATAGCAGATCTTCGTCTGCAGGAAGCAGCGACTGATACATACTGCTCACACCGGCCCCAAAGCCTTCCCCTCTGACTTATTCCCGCCTATGCGGAAACAGGAAGCTGCATCAGTGGGAAGGATGTGGGGCCAACATGAGTACTGTGTATTAGTTGCTGCTTACTGCCGGTGAAAATCTGCTATTTAAAAGGTGTGCAGGAGAGGGGGGATATTTGAGAGACCACATGGCATGTAGGCGAGAGAAGGAGAGACCAAATCAACTGTGGGACGGGGTGGGGTTCTTCTGCCCACCCATCTTGGGCCCAGGCCCATCCAAAATTGGGTGTCTGGCTACGCCCCTGGCTGGGGGGCCTTGGGCTCCCCACCAGCTAAACTAGTCCGGTTTGTGGGTGCTGCTGAAAGTCCAGCAGTGTCGCTCATCTCCATCAACCTGACTTTCTCAACTAGCAGACCACATGTGGCAGAAAAAAATGACCAACAACTATTAATGAAAAATGTCCCTTATATGTGCAAAGTGGAAATGTGGAAATTTGTCATACAGGATCATAGCTACCTGTATCGGTCTCGTAAGGATCCCTAATAGATGGCATGTCTTAGCCTTCTGCACTATTTTCATAGTAGAAGCCAGCCCTTTTGTTCTCCAGTCTTCCCCAAAATTAGTGCTACCCAAAACTTCCCCATAAATATCCCAACAGTCCTTGTCATTGACTGAAAACTCGATTTTCTCGGTGCGAGGACCTCTACTGTGGAACTCGCTGCACCCACACATCTGTCTACAGATGTCTGTTGAACAATTTAAAATTGATCTGAAAACAAACTTATTTAAGGATGCATTTCTCTAATTCCCTTTTCCGCCACTGACCGTCATCCTGAGCAATCACTGGATAGTACCGGTGCAACCTTCTGTCTGACATCCCTCCCCCCCCCCCCCCCCCCCCCCCCCCGCGCTTTCCTATTACATAGTCTAATTCAAACATGCGTGGGATAAACAAAGGAATCCTGTTTAGAAGGAATGGTTCCATGGAATCTTAGCGGAGATTGGGTGGAGGAGTGGCCTAGTGGTTAGGGTGGTGGACTTTGGCCCTGGGGAACTGAGGAACTGAGTTCGATTCCCGGCACAGGCAGCTCCTTGTGACTCTGGGCAAGTCACTTAACCTTCCATTGCCCCATGTAAGCCGCATTGAGCCTGCCATGAGTGGGATAGCGCGGGGTACAAATGTAACAAAAAAAAACCACCGGTAATTGGGAAGCAAAACCAGTGCTGGGCAGACTTCTACACTCTACGCCCTGATCGTAACTGAATAGATAGGGATGGGCTGGAGGGTAAATTTTAAGGGGCTTCAACGTGAGCTGCAGAACTTAGTACAAGAAAAGTACTGGGCAGACTTCTACGGTCTGTGCCCTGAGAAAGGCAAGGACAAATCAACCTCGGGTATAAAGTATCACATGCCATGTAAAAAGAGTTTATCTTGTTGGGCAGACTGGATCGACCGTAAGGTCTTTATCTGCCATCACTTACTATGTTACTCTTCGGGGTTCTACATGGAATGTTGCTAATAATTGGGATTCCGGAATCTTGTAACTCTTTAGGATTCCAGAATCTTTAGAACTTTTAGTACAAGAACAGTGCTGGGCAGACTTCTATGGTCTGTGCCCTGAGAATGGCAAGGACAAATCAAACGTATAACATACCATGTAAAATGAGTTTATCTTGTTTGGCAGACTGGATGGACTGTACAGGTCTTTATCTGCCGTCATTTACTATGTTACTATGTAGTTCTACTCTCCATTCCTCACTGTGTAGTATTGTGCTTAACTTACACCCCCTTTCTTGTTTACTATTTAGTCTGTAAACCCCCTAGAAGGCATGTCTCTTGAGCGCTCATTTGCGGGATAGCAAATAGAAATAAAACTTGAAAACATTCCTGTCACTTTCACTCACTATTTCATTACAAGCTAAAAGATTCGTAAATCATAATTGGAAACTAAGTTAACTGTATTGACATGTCCCTGACCTGCCCATGCCCCTCCCAGGTTCACATCCCCCTTGAACTTGTGCGCGCTGTCTGTCCAGCTGTGTGCATCTGTTTTCAAATACATAGACCAACACTTGAGTATAGATAGGGTTACCATATGCAAAGCTGCCAAGTTACCCATTCCAGGAGGGAGACTTTTGGGCCAGTCCTGGTTTTAAACTTATATCCCAAAGCAGTCTGGGATTTGTAGTCCATGATTGTCTCCATTGAAGCTGCACGTCCCATAGTGCACCAGGATGAGGTTGGCAGACATCCAGAATTGGCCAAAAAGTCTCCCTCCTGGAATGGGTAACTTGGAAGCTCTGCATATGGCTCCAGAAAAAGCAATGGAAGCAAAACCCAGAGTGGATCAATGTGTCCTCCTTTTTCTGGAGCCATATGGTAACCCTAAGTATGGATGAAATCAAGAGAGAATAGATGGTGAGTTAGAAGATCTACAGATGAAAGGGAAGCAACAGCAGTACAATGGATGGAGCTGAGCTGAAGACCCTCAGATTACCTGTAATCCCCAAGGAGGTTTGATTGAGAACAGGAGACAGCATGAAGTCAAAAAGCTGAAGCCACTTAGGTTAGTCTATGTTTCCCCTTCCCCCGCGCAGCCGTCATACTGCGTACACTCAAAACAAAGCAAACAAGCCTATGAGCTGCTGCATCCATGTTCTCATTCTTTATTGTTGGTAGCATTTTTATTTAATCTCACTTATATTTTCAAACATGCCAGCTTGTGCATCATACTGTCACAGTCGTCAACGTCCGTGCCTTGCTCGTCAGTGCCCTGCTCCATCCAGACCCATTAGATTTACTTGCAATTCTAGTCAGTGACCTGTGGGGTCACTGTAGAGTGGTGGAGGCCAAGCTGGTGATGTCATCAGTGCCGAGCCTTTCTTAAACTGGCCCTCAGGGTTCTGGCAATAACTCCTGATTGAGCTCAGGCCTGCCTGACTGGGCTCTGCTAGTTCCAACTGTTGTCTCCTTGTCGGGCCATGGCCTGAAGCGTTGCTGCACCTTTCACCTTCTTGCTCTGTTCCAGTGAAGTAGTCTAGAGAGCTTCTTGTACTTCAGCTGAAATTCCAGGCGTCCGCAGTGAGTCCGTGGTCGCTGGTTGCAGTGAGTAGGCACTCTGCTGAGTTTCAGACCGTGTGTGCTGGGACGACATGGAGTGCTTGTAGGTACTGGGGCCGTGGCCACGTCCCGAAGTATCTCTGGATGAGGTGGCTGTGCTCAGAGTGCGGAGGGATCCGCGTGGGCTGTTCCTGGTTCCTGTTTGCTGTGCCTGTGCGTGTCCTTTTGCCCTGGAAGCATTGGCTCGGGTATTGCTTGTTTAAATCTTGTTGGCCCTGGGAGCATTCAGCTCGGGCGCTTCAGAGACTGTTATTGACCTTCTGCCCTGGGAGCCTTGGCTCGGGCATTGCTTGCTTAAACCTTGCTTTGCCCTGGGAGCAAGTGTCTGTTTGTTTTTGTGCCGTTCCTCGCCTCCAGTGAGCAGAGGGGTCTGCTTGAGTTCCCTACCCACGGTGCGGGTCTCTTAGTGACTATTTCTTTTCTTTTGCTGCTGTTCCTCTCCTGCTTCCGAGAGAGCTTGCCGCAGAGGTCCCGCGGCTTACCTGAGAGTCCTGACAGAATGAACCTTTTTACTGACTGCCAGCGGTCTTACCGCTTCCAGCTAAGTGCCCTTTGCTTTTCGTTGTCCCGCCAGGGCGGGCCTTTGCTTAATTTCTTGTGTTCTTATGTTTGTTTTTTCCAGTTCGGCTAGACTGGCCTCCTATTTGCCATTATTGTATGCTGAATGTTTTGCTTTGCTTTGCTTTAGTTAGTTTAGGATGTGCAGCTAAGCTGCTTATTGTTCTTTTCCCTCTCTAGTTTTCTGAGCCGTCTGTTTGCCCTTCTTTTTCTTTTGTTCCTTTTGCTGCCATTAAAGCTACCTTAGTTCACCTCCACTTGCAATCCGGTCCAGTTCTTTTGGACTACTCTTTACTCTGAGGGGACTCCGTCTACCCAGAGATGGTAAAGTGATCCTCACCCACCCACCTCTGGGTCAATGGCTTACAAACGTCACACATACAGATGTACACAGAGGAAGTATAATAAAAGAATAACTTTTCATAGGTAGAGTAATAATTTGTAATGAGTTGTAATCAGTGTGTTATTTGGAGGGGCTGGTTATAGGACACCCTAGCATGTGTTATATTCGTGCAGAGATTTTTTTTTCTCCTGGTAAAGGGCCACTAAAACAGACATCATGTTATGAGAATCACGTCTCAACATTCAGAGTTTTTATCTATTTATTTATTTATTTATTTACTTATTTATGGCAGTTATATCCCCCCATTAAACATGAATTAGGTTGAAACCTTGGCGCATTTAAAATCTTTTTTTTCTTGTGCCTATGTCAAAAGAGAAAGATGGTTTGTGGGAACTTACTCCTTTTGTTTTGTGGAATGCAGTGGTATATTATAAAAATGCACTTAATATTGTTTATTGCTACTCTCTCTCTCTCTCTCTCTCTCTATATATATATATATATATATATATATCTATATATCTATATATATATATATATATATATATAATTTTTTTTTATTTGTACCCCGTGCTTTCCCACTCATGGCAGGCTCAATGCGGCTTACATATTATATACAGGTACTTATTTGTACCTGGGGCAATGGAGGGTTAAGTGACTTGCCCAGCGTCACAAGGAGCTGCCTATGCCTGCAGTGGGAATCAAACCCAGTTCCCCAGGACCAAAGTCCACCACTCTAACCACTAGGCCACTCCTCCATTTAAAAGAGATATATTCAATAATGAGGGCAGAGCTACCTTCATGCAGAAGTCCAGAATCAGTCTAAATGTGCCAACATTTTCCAGTTCTGTGATATATATTTATTTCTTCTTTAAGTCAGTTTTCAACAGCATTTTCAGTTATTACCCAAATGCGAAGACAATTATAATGTTAGTAAGTTTTGGATGTTACTGAATTCTATTATTCTGTCTTACTGTATTTCCAGTTTTGGCACAGTATAAGTCATCACAAGTGCAAAATATAAGTAAACCAATGGACTGCATTAGGGGCTTATAGCCCATTTAGTTATGTTTAAACACATGAGAGATCTGCGTGAAAGAAAGTATTTATTTTTATTATTTTGACTTATGAAAACCATTTGTCCCTGAAACATTCTCACAACAGAATAATCCATTTGTACAAAGGAGATGAGGTGAAGATGTGATTCCATTATGCCCCAATGAAAGGAGAGTTTAATTTTAATCCAATCTTTATAACACCAGGCTTCCCAAGGCAGATTACAACAGTTAAGATGAACCCATCAGCAAACAGGATATCCTCACTGAAATCTGGCCATGTATTACTGTATTGTATACAACAGTGTAGAAAAATGAGCACAAAATACAGCTTTTATTAGTGCTGTTTCCTCTAGCTACAATAATTTTTGAAGCTGTTTTAGTGATATTCAGTTTTGATTTCATAATATTTATATCTACATATGGGAACCTTTCAAATAAATTAAAAAGCTGTCAAATATCTTTTGTCCTCCACCTTATAAGACACTGCCTTCCAACTGGAACGGCTTTTAATTTTTCACAGATGGACCACGCATAGGTAGTCCGTTATTTCTAATAATCTTTCACTATTGCTTTCTACTACTACTTATCATTTCTATAGCGCTACAAGGCATACGCAGCGCTGTACACCATACACAAAAAGACAGTCCCTGCTCAAAGAGCTTACAATCTAGATAAGACAGACAGAACAATTAGAGGTGAGGATAAAAGGACAGGGCACTTGAGTAGTAGGAGTCAAAAGTATTGGTAAAGAGGTGGGCTTTAAGTTTGGACTTGAAAACGGCCAAAGATGGGGCTAGACATAGAGGCTCAGGTAGTCTATTCCAGGCGTGAGGTGCAGCAAGATAAAAGGAACGGAGTCTGGAATTAGCAGTAGAGGAGAAGGGGACAGACGAGAGATTTATCTACAGAACGGAGTACCTGAGGGGGGGCGTAGGGAGAGACAAGAGTGGAGAGGTACTGGGGAGCGGTAGAGTGAATGCACTTATAGGTCAGTAAGAGAAGTTTGAATTGAATGTGGAAAGGGATAGGGAGCCAGTGAAGTGACTTGAGGAGAGGGCTAATGTGAGCATAGCGACTCTGGCGGAAAATGAGTCGTGCAGCAGAGTTTTGGACTGATTGAAGAGGAGAGAGATGGCTAAGAGGGAGGCCGGTGAGAAGCAGGTTGCAATAATCTAGGCGAGAGGTGATAAGAGTGTGGAGAAGGGTTCTGGTAGAGTGCTCAGAGATGAAGCGTTTGCTATTGTTTTGGGTGTACGTGTGACTCCGCCTACTGCCAGCAAGCTACACCTACTGGCTTCAACCCATATAATAGGCTACATAGCCTCGTACCGTACCGTCTCCTGTTCTCAATCTAACCTCCTTGGTAATCCCCACAGCCAGCATCCCATCTTGCTTTTCCAGGTGGATCAACAGCAGCAGAAGAAGCACTTAAGAACAGCATTTCCTGCTAACATAGGGCCAGACTTGTTAAGAGCCATATCTGCTCTCAGTTTTTCCTGAGAAATTGGCCCCTGCAGTAGCAGGAGATGCTGTGTGTTGAAGCACTTCCATCTGCTGCTGATCCACTTAGAGCTGTTTAGATTGGGAGACAGCTTTAGGGCAGAAACATTTCAAGGAAATAGATGGTCTGGCATTAAGCCTGAAGAGAAACTTCTTGTGCAACATGGGAGTGGGTGGCAGAGGGGGATCAAAGGGGTAAGAGAATGTGGAAGTAGACGGGGGGAGGGGGGGAAGGAAAATGTGGGGGGATAGGAAGGATGAGAGCATATGAGGTGAAGTGGGATGGAAAAAGAATGTGACAATCGCAGCCCTCCTGAGTCTCCAACACACATGCACAACTTCACCCCAGATACATTCCCTCAACAACAAATGCTGCTACTACTACTACTACTATTTAGCATTTCTATAGCGCTACAAGGCGTACGCAGCGCTGCACAAACATAGAAGAAAGGCAGTCCCTGCTCAAAGAGCTATGTAATAAAAGTGAACCAAGTATAGGACAATCAAGCCATTGTGACATCACTGATGAGGTTGGCTCTTATTGGTGGACTGAGGCATTATGACATCACAATATTAGCTCTGGTTACAAGAGACTACTACTACTACTATTTAGCATTTCTATAGCGCTGCAAGGCGTACGCAGCGCTGCACAAACATAGAAGAAAGGCAGTCCCTGCTCAAAGAGCTTACAATCTAATAGACAAAAAATAAAATAATCAAATCAAATCAATTAATGTGAACAGGAAGGAGGAGAGGAGGGTAGGTGGAGGCGAGTGGTTACGAGTCAAAAGCAATGTTCAAGAGGTGGGCTTTCAGTCTAGATTTAAAGGTGGCCAAGGATGGGGCAAGACGTAGGGGCTCAGGAAGTTTATTCCAGGCGTAGGGTGCAGCGAGACAGAAGGCGCGAAGTCTGGAGTTGGCAGTAGTAGAGAAGGGAACAGATAAGAAGGATTTATCCATGGAGCGGAGTGCACGGGAAGGGGTGTAGGGAAGGACGAGTGTGGAGAGATACTGGGGAGCAGCAGAGCGAGTACATTTATAGGTTAGTAGAAGAAGTTTGGATACGAAAATGGATAGGGAGCCAGCGAAGGGTCTTCAGGAGAGGGGTAGTATGAGTATAGCGACCCTGGCGGAAGACGAGATGGGCAGCACACCTTTGCCCCATATACCCCATCCCAGATACTCCCCAGACAAATCCCTTCATATCCTTCCAGACACATCCCCCCCCCCCCCCCCCACCACACACACACACACCCCCTTCAAGATAATCAGTGCTTTTTTTCTAGCCAGGCCACCCTTCAGGGCTGCAATGATCACTGAAGAACCCACCCCCTGCAACCAGTCACTGAATCTATGACAATGCAGAATTGGTGTGTAGAGCCTGAGCTCTTTCATTAAAACTTGGGGTCCGTGGGTCAATTTTAGCACACAATGGAAAAGGTGCCGGTACTCGGTACCCCCTCAAAAAAAGCCCTGAAGATCAGACATACATGTACAAAAACACACAAACAAATACATACACAAACACACACACACCATACATCTAAACCCCCCTCCACAGAGTGAAACGTACAGACCGCACCGCAATTACCCTCCATGAACACCCCCTGCCAGGCTGTGTAGACAGCCTTCACCAGGCCTACCTCAAAGTCCCCCACACAGAGGTGCCTGACTTCCTTAATAGGGGATGAGGAAGGAAAGCACTTGTCCCACTTTGAGTGTGTACTTTCCAACTTGTCATCTCTGGTTTCCCATTGCAATCAAAGAGCAGAAAAGGAAGCGAGAATTGCAACAATTACCCTGGGTTCCACAGGACTGATTCGAAAGAGCTTTTGAGTGCATATTCAGTGATTCTGCCCTGATTAGCCTGCCATTAAATGTCTGGGTCTAATTTAGCCCACAACTGCCAGCCGGCTTTAAAACCTTTGACCACTGCGGACAGAATGTCAGGGGCAGAGAAAATGATGGCAGATAAAGACCATAGGGATGAGCCATTCTGTCCATGCATGCCAACTAATAAGCGCTATCATATTTCCTCTGTGTGTGTGTCCATGTCCCATATTTTCTTTCTTTCTTAACATAGGCAACCGAGACCCTTGGACCCGAGGTATTAGTTACAATGTATAAGAATAACGCGAGACACGTGGCAAAACTTGGCCGCAGCTTTATTTTAAATCCAAACAACTTATAAACATAAACCCCCAGGTATACCCAAGCCAATCAGCTCGCGGCTTAGTAGCCGACCCAGTCCCGCCGTCACAGCAAGACTGACCAATCGTAAACCGAGCTCCCCGCCGTGCAGCAAGGGATCTCAACCGTAAGCGCAGCTATCTCAGCTGTCTAGCTTACACCCTCAGGCTTGGGTACCCCGCCCCAGCTGCGACAAACGTATTGAACGCACAAATTCATATTCACACGGGGAGGGGGGCTGGGTGCTGGCTGGTGCTCGGACGCTGAAGAGGCCGTCCGAGCTCAGCCCAGGGGTTTTAACCCCCCCCCTCCCCATTGTTCCAGCCCCTCAGAGCGGGGAGCACCTGCGAGGCGGGGTCTTGACCTCTCCCCCTCGCTTGCTCCCCGCTGCTTCAGGCATGCGGTCCCATCGGTGCACGGCGCCATGTTAATGTCGGCTCCGTGCACCGGGGGGGCACTTCATCTCGCTTTTCTTTCTTGACTTTTGGAGGTCTTTTTGGTTGGTTGGTTGTTTTTCATTTCTTCTGCAGTATTTACTGGAAAACAAACCCTACAGAGGTCACATAACTACAGCTCCAGTAAAGGACCTTCAGGCGCTGTCTGCATTTTTATAATTAAAGGAATTAAAGAACAGTAATAACTTTTCATTTATTTCATTTCGGTTTAATAAGCAGAGCACTGCATCCGTGGTTTTATAATTTCATTTTCCAAATCTGTGCAAATCTTGTAACTAGTCCAAATGTTATTTTACAGTCTCTGCGGGGGCTAATTTATAAGGGGAAACCTGTAATTGGTGCTTCATTCATAAGAATAGCCATACTGGGTCAGACCATTTGGCCATCTAGCCCAGTGTCCTGCTTCCAACAGTGGCCAAGCCAGGTCACAAGAACCTAGCAGAAACCCAAATAATAGCAACATTTGAAGCTATCAATCCTGGGCAAGCAGTGGCTTCCTCCTTGTCCATCTCAATAAAAGTCTATGGACGTTTCCTCCAGGAACTTGTCCAAACCTTTTTTAAATCCAGATACGCAAACTGCTGTGTTAACCGCATCCTCCAGCAGCAAGTTCCAGAGCTTAGAGAAAAAATATTTCCTCTTTTATTTGTTTTAAAAGTATTTCCATGTAATTTCATTGAGTGTCTCCGGTCTTTGTACTTTTAAAAAGAGTGAAAAATCGATTAATTTCTACTCGTTCTACACCACTCAGGATTTTATGGACCTCAGCCGTCTCTTTTCCAAGCTGAAGAGCCTTAACCTCTTTAGCCTTTCCTCATACCAGAGGAGTTCCATCCCCTTTATCATTTGAATCGCTCTTCTTTGAACCTTTTCTAATTCCACTATATCTTTTTTGAGATACGGTGACTAGAACTGAACACAATACTCAAGGTGCAGATGCACCATGGAGCGATCCAGAGGCATTATAATATTTTTGGTCTTATTTTGCATCCCTTTCCTAATAATTCCTAGCATCCTGTTTCGTTCCTTGGACGCTGCCTGTTCTATGAAAACAATGTAGCCACTTCTCTGACTTTATGAAATAGGTTTGTACAAAACTCCCCAGCAACCAATACACTCGCACAAAGGACTCCACCAGGAGGCTGTTCCACGAATTCACCACCCTTTCCATGAAGAAATATTTCCTCAGGTTACTCCTCAGTCTTGTCTCTTTTCACCTTCATCCTATGCCCCTGCCTTTCTTCCAAATTCTAGACCCACTTAGGTTGCAAGGGAAGCCGGGGCACCAAAACAGTGCCCCATCCATTGGTTTCCTTTGCTGACATCATGAAAGTGGAGGGGGGGGGGGGTGGGGAGCATTTACAGCTTGCTACGCTTCTGACTCCACTGTGAGCAAGGAATGTCCCAATCCACTAATGCACCCTCTGTGACGTCCCAAGCATACCACCCACTCACTACGTCACAGCAAAACTGGGGAGGCAATGGGCGTGGTGCAATATCCCCCACCTCCCTTACACCCTGTGCAGTCAGATCAGCTGCACATACCTCACTACTGCCCTGATTATGAGGCAATGGGGCCCTCTTCATCCATTGTAGAGAATTGGTTATGTCCATCCTGTGCCTAACATTTTTGGCCTTTATGTGTATCTGTGTGTGTGCCTTTGTGTGTGTATATTTTTATTTATTTATTTGTTGCATTTGTACCCCACGTTTTCCCACCTATTTGCAGGCTCAATGTGGCTTACATAGTACCATCAAAGGCGATCGCCAAGTCGGTTGATAACAAATACAAGGTTATATAGTGATTGAATGAGGTAATTGCAAGGGTCGAAAGAATAAGGATTGTATATTGTCCAGTACGATCATTGCTCATGCTGTGTTGCTGGATGAAGGGGTTTACGTTGGATCATTGGGGTAGGCCTTTTTGAAGAGGTTGGTTTTTAATGATTTCCTGAAATTCAGGTGGTCATGGATTGTTTTCGCAGCTTTAGGGAGTCCATTCCATAGTTGTGCGCTTATGTAGGAGAAGCCGGATGCGTAGGTTGTTTTGCATTTAAGTCCTTTGCAATTTGGGTAGTGTAGGTTTAGGTAGGATCGTGATGATCTGATACCGTTTCTTAATGGTAGATCTATAAGGTCTATCATGTATCCTGGGACTATGCCATATATAATTTTGTGGACCAGAGTACAGATTTTGAAGATGATCCGTTCATTGATTGGGAGCCAATGTAGCTTTTCTCGGAGGGGTTTGGAACTTTCGAATCGGGTTTTACTATATATCAGCCTGGCTGCTGTGTTTTGGGCGGTCTGGAATTTTTTTTGTGAATTGTTTTTTGCAATCCGCATAGATTTCGTTGCAATAGTCTGCATTTCTTAGGACCATTGATTGTATTAGGTTTCGGAAAGTTTCCCTTGGAAAGAAAGGTTTTACTCGTGTTTCCACATTGAATAGAACATTTTCTTTATTACAGAGTTTACTTGGCTCTTGAGAGTAAGGTTGCGGTATATGTATGTATGGGTATTGTGTGTGTATATGTAATCAAGGAAAAGGTGGTAGATGCGTAAAATGGCCTCCTGGTGGAGGTTGTGGAGATGAGGACTGCGTCTGAATTTAAAAAGGCGTGGGACAGGCACATGGGATCCCTTAGGAAAAGCAGGAGTTAGTGGTTACTGAGGGTGGGCAGACTGGATGGACCATTTGGCCCTTATCTGCCGTCATGTTTCTATGTTTCTTTGTGTGTGTTTGTGTGTCTGTGTATAGGGCCGGGTGTCTCTGAAAATCCCTTGCTTCAGTCCCAATGTGACAGGACTAGGAATGAATTGACTGAGAGGGAATCGATAAGGCACCAGAGCCAGGAAAGACTAATGAGAATCGGTAGACGAACCTAACTGCATCCACTTGAGAGAGAGCAAAGAAAACCATCAGGGCTTGAAACAGCTCTTAGTAGGCTAGAAATAAGTTTTCTGCAGGTAAAAAGATGAATATTACAGAATAAATAATTTTGACTTGGGGTTACTGTGGATGCAGTGGCGAAGCGATAACCCTGCAAAACAAAGCTATGAAAACAAGGCAATATGGCATTGATTTTTTTTTTTTCTGTATTTAGACGTCACTCTCCCTTCTCGGAGTGAAAATCATTTCAGGGTTAACCACATTCACACCATGGAGTACAGTGATAATCCTTCCTTGGTGGATTGAATTCCTTTGCCGTTAAAACAGGTCTGTTTTAGGTGCAAGACACACAGAAGAAAAGGATGGTGAATCGTGATGCGTCTCTGAAACATAACAAGAACGTGCTTGTGATTCTAAGAGCAGAAGATGAAAAATGCACAACCTAATGATTTATTTATAACATTTTATACCCCACATTTTCCCACCCGTTGGCAGGCTCAATGTGGCTAGCATCAGTCCGTAAAGGCAATCGCCAATCCGGTAAACAAACAAATGAACTATAGTAAGGTGAATAGGAAGGATAATAATTACAAGGGACGAGGGGAAGGGTCATAGAGTCCATGAGCTCCATAAATTAGTCATGTTCCAGGACTTATGGATTTAAGACAGGTCCATTAGGATAAGCCTTTCCAAATAAGCTGGTCTTAAGAAATTTTCTGAAGTTCAGATGATCATGAATAGTTTTCACAGATTTAGGTAATGCGAACCGCAAAAAATCAAATTATGTGGAAGTCCTAAATAATACCGAATTACCTGTTTTTTGACCTGTATATATATATATATATAGATATACACGTGTATCTTAGTTTGTAATGTTATTAGTCCAGTAACTTAGTTTAGCTGGTGCCCAGGCAGCTGCCTAGGCATGGCATTGTAATCCTAATTAGGTAACCAATAGAAATAAAATAAAACATGGAAAAGAAAATAAGATGATACCTTTTTTATTGGACATAACTTAATACATTTCTTGATTAGCTTTCGAAGGTTGCCCTTCTTCCTCAGATCGGAAATAAGCAAATGTGCTAGCTGACAGTGTATATAAGTGAAAACATTCAAGCATTACTATGACAGTAAAATAGATACCATTGGAGATTCTACATGGAACGTTGCTAGTATTGGAGATTCTACATGGAATGTTGCTACTATTGGAGATTCTACATGGAATGTTGCTATTCCACTAGCAACATTCCATGTAGAAGGCTGCGCAGGCTTCTGTTTCTGTGAGTCTGACGTCCTGCACGTATGTGCAGGACGTCAGACTCACAGAAGCAGAAGCCTGCGCGGCCACATTGGTGATCCGCAAGGGCCGACTTCTACATGGAATGTTGCTAGTGGAATAGCAACATTCCATGTAGAATCTATAGAAATCAAACAAAATAAAACATGGAAAAGAAAATAAGATGATACCTTTTTTATTGGACATAACTTAATACATTTCTTGATTAGCTTTCGAAGGTTGCCCTTCTTCCTCAGATCGGAAATAAGCAAATGTGCTAGCTGACAGTGTATATAAGTGAAAACATTCAAGCATTAATATGATAGTAAAATAGATACTATTGGAGATTCTACATAGAATGTTGCTACTATTGGACATTCTACATGGAATGTTGCTATTCCACTAGCAACATTCCTGCGCAGGCTTCTGTTTCTGTGAGCGTACGTGCAGGACGTCAGACTCACAGAAGCAGAAGCCTGCGCGGCCACATTGGTGATCTACAAGGGCCGACTTCTACATGGAATGTTGCTACTGGAATAGCAACATTCCATTAAGAATCTATAGAAATCAAACAAAATAAAACATGGAAAAGAAAATAAGATGATACCTTTTTTATTGCACATAACTTAATACATTTCTTGATTAGCTTTCGAAGGTTGCCCTTCTTCGTCAGATCGGAAATAAGCAAATGTTGGTAGATGATAGTATATATGAGTGCAACATCAAAGCATTTCAGTGACAGTCTAACAGGATGGGGGTGGATAGGTGAGAGACAGGAAGAGTCGGGTGGATGAGGGACAGGGAGATATGCATGGAGACAGGAGGGTGACAAAGCAGTACAATTTTATGGTTTATAATGGGCTAGAAAACCCAGATCTTTGTTAAGTCCTGTCTAGTGGGTGTCAAAATATTTAATCATTCTGACTTCAAAGGTCTTATGTTCCTGTATTGTTTTAAAGTTCCCTAGCATTTTTCATATGGTGTCTATGAAAAATGCTAGTACCAATCAGGATGTCACCTCTGTGGGGCAGCACCAGTGATTTCATGTTAAGAATTCTGAAAGGGAACTATCAATTAAAGTGTTCTATTACGCATTGTATTGCTATTGTAAGTAGTATACTATTCGGCTTATTTTCGAAGGAGATCGCCGGCCATCTTCCGACACAAATCGGGAAATGGCCGGCCATCTCCTGAAGCCAGCGAAATCGGTATAATGGAAAGCCGATTTTGGCCGGCTCCATCTGCTTTCCGTCGCAGAGCCAGCCAAAGTTAAAGGGGGCGTTTCGGAAGGGTATGGGAGGCGGGATGGGGGCGTTGTTAAGACACGGCCAGCTTCAGTTGATAATGGAAAAAAGAAGGCCAGCTCTGAGGAGCATTTCGCCGGCTTCACTTGGTCCATTTTGTTTTAAGGACCAAGTCTCAAAAAAGTGCCCCAATTGACCAGATGACCACCGGAGGGAATTGGGGATCACCTCCCCTTACTCCCCCAGTGGTCACCAACCCCCCTCCCACCCCAAAAAAAACTTTTTTGCCAGCCTCAAATGTCATACCCAGCTCCCTGACAGCAGTATGCAGGTCCCTGGAGCAGTTTTAGTGGGTGCAGTGCACTTCAGACAGGCGGACCTGGGCCCATCCCCCCCTACCTGTTACACTTGTGGTGGTAAATGGGAGCCCTCCAAAAAAACCCAAAACCCACTGTACCCACATATAGTTGCCCCCTTCACCCATAAGGGCTATGGTAATGGTGTAGAGTTGTGGGGAGTGGGATTTGGGGGGCTCAGCACCCAAGGTAAGGGAGCTATGCACCTGGGAGCTATTTTTTTTTTTTAATTTTTAGAAGTGGCCCCTAGGGTGATTGGTTGGTGTCCTGGCATGTCAAGGGGACCAGTGCACTACAAATGCTGGCTCCTCCCACGACCACATGCCTTGGATTTGGCCAGGTTTAAGATGGCCGGCCTCAGTTTCCATTATCAGCGAAAACTGATGCCGGCCATCTCAAACCAGGCCATCTCTGACATTTGGCCGGCCCCAACCGTATTATGGAAACCAAAGATGGCCGGCCATCTTTTTTGATAATACGGTTCGGGACCACCTTTTGTGGCGCCAGCCATATAGATGGCTGGCGCCGTTCGATTATGCCCCTCCACGCCATACTTTGTACTGTTACTTGAATATTTTTACTGCTGTAATTACCTATTGCTCACGTTTGATCTATTCTTACTGTACACCGCCTTGAGTGAATTCCTTCAAAAAGGCGGTAAATAAATCCTAATAAATAAAAAGAGGCAGTGGGGTACCAGAGATTTTCCACGATGGCATAGCACCACTCTAGTAACCAGCTCTAACCTGCCCTTTCCTCAGAATACATAGTCTAGGTTCATCACGACAGACGTTTCGTTAAATATGTTAATTCCTGCCTGTGCATTTCTTCACTGGCCTAGCTAGGAGTAGAATTCTCCATGACCCATATGTGTAGTCTGCATGAAACAATAGCACAGGGAACACCGTGTGTATGTGTGTGTGATATTGGTTTCCAATATGGATCCCCAATGTATTGCAGTACTAGCAGAAGGCATTCCTCCTCTCCGCAGGCGAATGCAGGAACGATTCTGTTTTAAAAAAAGACTCTGTGATGGATTGCACGAGCACTGTGGTCTTCATTAATTTTTAAGCTGGAGCCACTTTGCATTCTGATGAGCTGAAGGAGAGCCACCAAATAATTTCCCATGCAGGGCCGTGACACTGCTGACCAGTGTGCGTCAGCGACATGCATCCCCAGCAGCTCACCTTCAGACTTCATTGGGGATATCCTAAAGGTTGTGTAGCATTTCCAACTGCATTCCCCTTTTGTCTATTGAGAAATGTCTTTCATGCATGCAGTTCTCCCTCCCCCCCCCCCCCCCCCCAATCCATTTTCACCTTTCTGTCCTGAGCTTGGGTAGAGAGACAGAGTAGCAGAAAAAAAAAACAGAAAGACTAGGGGAGCCATGCCAGTGGTCTCCAGGGGCTGCCACTAGCTCCCAGGCCTTGCACTGAACTAGCAAGACGAAGCCCGTTACTCTACGAGCAAGCAAAGAACCCAACAAACTTGCAGGGACCTTTTCAGATTTCTACTCCCATCAGGAGTATAAGTTGCACTGAATTAGCCTGGGGTTTTTTTCACCATAGATACGGAAATATACCTGAGGAATATTCATTCTGGACACCCTTTTAAAAACAGACCTATCAGTAGTGACCCTCACTGTGAGTTTTTGCGTTGAAAGATGAGATATAAACAGAACCGGAGAATGAACGCTGGGTATATCTCTGGCAAAGATTAGGATAAATGCCTGCAGATAAGTTAGGGTTCATATATCTACTTTTTAATTCTGGCTTCACACATCAGGATAGCAGACTTCTGCTGAGATCTGTCCTCTTTTAAATCGTGCATGGAATGTAATGGCCAGACATTGCAAATGGCCCTGGAGCTCTCTTAAATCCACACTGACTGACTGCACAAACTAATGTTTTCTCGGAGGATTTTTCTGCTGCTGTGGCTGCTTTTATGTGTGCATCTGAATTTCCAGATTGAACTGCAGTAACCTTTCTCCAGTATATTCAAGAAACGGGGGAGGCTGTATGATGCTTTCCTGGAGGATACATCCCTGCCTTTAAACTTGAAAGCTCTTTTACCATCTTCAACTTTAAAGTTGGCGGAGCCCCTGCAGGACAGTTTGGTAGACCCAGTAGAGGAATACCCTAGTGCAGGGGTGGGCAACCATGGTCCTCGAAGGCCACAATCCAGTCAGGTTTTCAATATGCAAGAGATCTATTTGCATAAAAATGGAAGCAGTACATGCAAATCAATCTCATGCGTATTTATTGCGGAAATCTTGAAAACCCAACTGGACTGTGGCCCTCAAGGTCTGTGGTTGCCCCAGTGGCGTAGGAAGGGGGGGCGGTGGGGCGGTCCGCCCCGGGTGCACGCCGCTGGGGGGCAGTGTCGGCTCCGCTGGTTCACTGTTCTCTCTGTCCCAGAACAGGTTGCTTCCTGTTCCGGGGCAGAGAGAGCAGGGAACCAGCGGAGCCGACGCAGCTCCCAGCGACGACATGCATTCGGGGCGGAGCGCCAGTGGTACGAATGCGCTCCGAGGGGGGGTGCACGTGCTGAGGGGGGGTGTGCCGTGCTGCACCCGGGGGGTGTGCACAGCGGCAACCCGCCCCGGGTGTCAGCCGCCCTCGCTACGCCACTGGGTTGCCCAGCCCTGCCCTAGAGTATTCATCTGCTGTGTCTACCAAACTGTACTGCAGGGGCTCCACCAATTTTAAAGTGGTATCAGCAGTTAGTGTATCTGGGTTTAAAAAGAAAAAAAAAAAAAGGTTTTGACAAGTTCCTGGAAGAAAAGTCCCAGAGGCGTAGCCAGACTCTGTATTTTGGATGGGCCCAGAGGTAAATTGGATGGGCCCTTCCATGCGCACGTGGCCCTCTCCCCAACCACACACCACAAACATATTCCCAGAGATCATAAGAGGTTTTTTTTATTTCACCTACCCCACATCTTCTCCCTCTTCTCTGTGACATCCTGGCACCTGCACTCCTGTCTCTAAACTCCGTCCCTCCTCAATGTCGGTACAGGTATCCTCGGCGCCTGCAGTGATTCATTCTCACTGCTTGCACCAGCCCCGAAGGCTTCCATCTGCCATGTCCCGCCCTCACTGATGTCATTGCCTGTTTCCTGTTTGGTGGAACATGGCAGATGGAAGCCTGTGGGGCCTGCGCAAGCCAAGTGGTTCCCAAACCTGTCCCAGACCTGCCAAGGGAGACTCCCACTTTGGTGGGCCATCTCCCGCGCTCCCGCCAAAGCAGGAAAGTCTCCCGCTGAGATGAGAAATCATTTTTTCTTACTGCCGCTGCTGCTGCTTCTCCCAATGCAGCAGCGGCGGCAAAACAACAAAAGCAAACGTGGAGCTGCAGCACTGCTTTCCGGCACGCGCTGCGCTGTCAGTTCTGCGGGGATGGGGACAGAGCCCACGGGGACAAACTTTGTCCCCACATCATTTTCTCCTTTGAAGCCTGTTAATGAACTGGACTGTTATTTATGTTTGATGCAGACAACAATATTTTGATTTTTTTGCAAAAAAAAACCACGCAAACATGCTGGCCACAACTAGCAAGATTTGCATGGGGGGATCCTGTACATCCTGCTACCAGCACATCTTCTAAGAAGACATCTTCTATTGCAGGACTGTGGAAGACAGGAGAGCTAGACTGAATCCTGAGACTGTTGATGACTTGTTTGAAGCTTCTGCAGATGAGGACAGAGCCAGTGGCGTTCCTAGGGGGGCTGACACCCGGGGCGGATCGCCGATGCACCCCGCCCCCCCCCCCCCCGGAACAGCGCAACACCCCCCCCCGGGTGCACACCGCTGGGGGGGGTGCCGCGCCTGCTGGCTCTTCGTTTTCATGCTCCCTCTGCCCCAGAACAGGAAGTAACCTGTTCTAGGACAAAGGGAGCATGAAAACGAAGAGCCGACAGGCGCGCGGCACCCCCCCAGCGGCGTGCACCCGGGGCGGACCGCCCCCACCGCCTCCCCCCCTTGGTACGCCACTGGACAGAGCCTATGGGGATGGGGCGGAGATGGAGACAGAACCCACGGGGGCGGGGACAAACTTTGTCCCCATTTCATTGTCTAATAGGGCCCCAAGTTCAGAGGGATCCATTTTGGGAGAAATATATTATTGTTGTTATGCTAAAAAAAAAAAATAAGAACAAAATTTGGAAGCCCAGCCTCTCCTTCACCTTCTCACTAAGATGACTTTAGCTTTATCTATTTCACGTTTCAACACTTAATATAAGAAGGCAACTGTGCCTTTCCTTTAAGCACTCCTGAAATTCCTTGGCTCCCATAATCTCTTTTAAAGTAGGCTCTAGTAATGAGTGGCTTAGTCACTTCCCCTTCACCACCCCATGTGCAGAAAAGTTAATCCCAAAGGGTCGATACTCCAAAAACATAAATAAAGAGGGACCTCTATCTCCCTTCCCACCTGGCTGCTTGTCGATGAACTGATTAGGTCCATCGATTATGCCGTTGGTTGGAAATGAACAGTGCCCTCTGCTATCCCAACCCCCCGTGTCTTATCCGTGTGTAGTATTCAGTTAATTAAACTCATTTAACCAGCTCTGTGTTTGTTTTAGCTTCTCATAAATATGCTGCATTTGGCTCTGCGGTTTAATGCCAGACAGGGGGATTATGAAGGAAGAGGTGCTGGCAGCTTGCCCGCTTTGTCTGATATCTGTGGGGTAGCACATTTGTTCTGAGATAACTGGATGTCTAAGCAAAGCCACGAGGCAGCAGAGGAGAAGATGGAACCTCCTTCGCTGGGATTCTGTAGAATATTTAGGACCAGTGAAGGGGAGGGATGGTTATTAACCTTTAAACTGAAAGATCCTGAAACAACCAAAACTCTATTGTTGCTGTTATTGTCTATTGCCTGTGTCTGGCTTATTCTTGCTGTACACCATATTGGGTGAATTTATTCAAAAAGCTGGTGAATAAATCCTAATAGATAAATAAAATATACACTCGGGCAGGGGTTCTCTACTACTACTATTTAGCATTTCTATAGTGCTACAAGGCGTACGCAGCGCTGCAGAAACATAGAAGAAAGACAGTCCCTGCTCAAAGAGCTATGTAATAAAAGTGAGCCAAGTATAGGACAATCAAGCCATTGTGACATCCCTGATGAGGTTGGCTCTTATTGGTGGACTGAGGCATTATGACATCACAATATTAGCTCTGGTTACAAGAGACTACTACTACTACTATTTAGCATTTCTATAGCGCTACAAGGCGTACGCAGCGCTGCACAAACATAGAAGAAAGACAGTCCCTGCTCAAAGAGCTATGTAATAAAAGTGAGCCAAGTATAGGACAATCAAGCCATTGTGACATCACTGATGAGGTTGGCTCTTATTCGTGGCCTGAGGCATTATGACATCACAATATTAGCTCTGGTTACAAGAGACTACTACTACTACTACTACTATTTAGCATTTCTATAGCGCTACAAGGCGTACGCAGCGCTGCACAAACATAGAAGAAAGACAGTCCCTGCTCAAAGAGCTTACAATCTAATAGACAAAAAATAAATAAAGTAAGCAAATCAAATCAATTAATGTGAACGGGAAGGAAGAGAGGAGGGTAGGTGGAGGCGAGTGGTTACGAGTCAAAAGCAATGTTAAAGAGGTGGGCTTTCAGTCTAGATTTAAAGGTGGCCAAGGATGGGGCAAGACGTAGGGGCTCAGGAAGTTTATTCCAGGCCTAGGGTGCAGCGAGACAGAAGGCGCGAAGTCTGGAGTTGGCAGTAGTGGAGAAGGGAACAGATAAGAAGGATTTATCCATGGAGCGGAGTGCACGGGAAGGGGTGTAGGGAAGGACGAGTGTGGAGAGATACTGGGGAGCAGCAGAGTGAGTACATTTATAGGTTAGTAGAAGAAGTTTGAACAGGATGCGAAAACGGATAGGGAGCCAGTGAAGCGACTTGAGGAGAGGGGTAGTATGAGTAAAGCGACCCTGGCGGAAGATGAGACGGGCAGCAGAGTTTTGATCTTTCCGCTGCTTTTGACACTGTCGATCACAGCATACTTCGCGATACCCTGGGTTCTCAACCCAGTTATCAGGACATGCCCAGCCAGTAAGATTTGGAGGATATCGACAATCACTATGCATGAGAGAAATAAGTATGTAGTATCTCCATTGCATGCAAATTTCTCTCATGCATAATCATTGCAGGCATCCTAAAAACCTGTCTGGGTGTGTCCTGAGGACTGGGTTGAGAACCCCCCCCCCCCCCCCCCCCCCCGACTAGGGTGGTGATGATGTGCTGAAACTTCTCATTTCTGAATGTACATAAGCCAGACAATACATCCTACCAGACAAATTGACAACAGATAACGGCCACTGGAACTCATTGCAGGAGGAGGTGGTAACAGCAATTAGCGTATCTGGGATTAAAAAAAGGTTTGGACAAATTCCTGGAGGAATAGTCCATAGTCTGCTATTGAGACAGACATGGGAAGCAACTGCTTGTCCTGGGACTTGTAGTATGGAATGTTGCTACTCTGAGATTGTACATGGAACCTTGTCACTCTTTAGGATTCCAGAATCTTGCTATTCTTTGGGGTTCTACATGGAATCTTGTCACTCTTTAGGGTTCCAGAATCTTCCTATTCTTTGGGGTTCTACATGGAATCTTGTCACTCTTTAGGGTTCCAGAATCTTGCTATTCTTTGGGGTTCTACATGGAATCTTGTCACTCTTTAGGGTTCCAGAATCTTGCTATTCTTTGGGGTTCTACATGGAATGCTGCTACTCTTTGAGATTCTGCATGGAATCTTGTCACTCTTTAGGGTTCCAGAATCTTGCTGTTCTTTGTGGTTCTACATGGAATGTTGCCACGATTTGGGTTTCTGACAGGTACTTTGGCCACTGTTTGGAAAACAGGATACTGGGCTAGATGGAGCATTGGTCTAACCCAGTATGGCTACTCTTATGTTCTAAATCAGCCCATCCACACTGTTCAGTTCAGACAGTTGTGCTTATAAATTCCCATATACAACCCAACTCCAACGCCTCCTCCGACTCCTGCATGTTCATATTGTGAGGTATTGCAGATACTGGGTTTTATATTTTGTAATTTACATTTCGATGTTTTCTGTAAATGTTTGTCAATATGATTGTGTGTACATATGTAACCCGTTCTGGGCGTTATTGGTAGAGTGGGTTAAGCACATGAATAAATTAATAAATAAATATGTTGATTTATTTACTTATGCCGGGTGCATCACTTGTATTCCAATATCTTCACATATACATTAAGGGCCTTTTATTCAAAGGGGTTTGACCAATTAAGTTGGCACCAATATTCAGCGGCACCTAACTGGCTATTGCTGCTAAATATCTCGTCTAGCCGGTCATTCCCTAACCATCCAGGTAGATCCACAACTTAGATCATTAGTGGCAATATTCAGTCCGCCAACCATCTAAGTGCACCGATGTCCCGATGATCAAAGGTAAACGCAGGCGCTAGAGCCCACTAGCACCAAAGTAGTGCCCTCGTTTACCAGTAATGCATAATCGGTGGCGCGAGCACACCAGGGAATACCACAAAGCTCATTTAAATTATATTTAAATATGGCTCTTTGGTATTCCGCCCATATGATTAGAACATTGCGCTCTGATCGTGCGGGTGGCATAGGGTTATCACTTTCTCCCCTGGAAGTCTCTGAACCTCCAGCCCACACCTGGTGGTCTAGCATGCCCCACCCCCAGTGGAAATCCACTGGACCTCCAGCCACCCATGTCGGTGTCTGGGGGCTGTGGGGGCCTGGGGTCACTTGGCCACTAGGGCCCTGCCCTGGGGGGGGGGGGTCCAGGGATCCACCAGACCTCCAGCCCCTTGGAATGTTTGAAGGTCTTAGATTTTTTTTTTTTTGACAGACTGGAACCCGCCAAAACAAGTGCGAGAGGATTGTGCTTGAGCGCATGCCCAGACACAATCCTCCCACGCTTTCCCCCGATGATGAACGCTAATATTGCGCCTAAATGTGCAAGTTATTAGCATTGAATCATTGGGGAGTTAATTCCCTGTGTTGCTGTGCCGCTATTTGTATGGCACTGTTTCGGAATAGCGCAGGGAACCAATCATCGGATCCCAAGTTAACTGGGCATCGGTGTGAATACCAGCCAGTGTCTGGTTTATTTATCACATTTGTACCCCGCGCTTTCCCGCTCATGGCAGGCTCAATGCGGCTTACATAGTAGATATGGTTTCAATGTATTGCAGAGAGAAGTACGAGCTGTATTAAATCTGTAGTAACGCAGAGTGATAAAATTAGTCAGGTGATAGAACAAGAGAAGGGGTAGTAGAGGTGGTAGGGAGGGGATAAGTTGTATTAGTCGGGGGATTTGTTGTAAGAGAGTAGGGGGAGGGAAGAGGTTGTGGGAAGACTGGTGGTTCACTACTAATTCCTGGCTATTCAGTGTCGGGATCTGCGCATGACGCAGCATTGAATACCTGGGGTTAGATCGAATCTTGTACGGTCTGTGCCTGAGCCGGTGGTGGGAGGCGGGACTGGTGGTTGGGAGGCGAGGATAGTGCTGGGCAGACTTATACGGTCTATGCCAGAGGCGGTGGTGGGAGGTGGGGCTGGTGGTTGGGAGGCGGGGATAGTGCTGGGCAGACTTATACTGTTTGTGCCAGAGCCGGTGGTTGGGAGGCGAGGATAGTGCTGGGCAGACTTATACTGTCTGTGCCAGAGCCGGTGGTTGGGAGGCGGGGCTGGTGGTTGGGAGGCGGGGATAGTGCTGGGCAGACTTATACGGTCTGTGCCCTGAAGAGCACAGGTACAAATCAAAGTAGGGTATACACAAAAAGTAGCAAATATGAGTTATCTTGTTGGGCAGACTGGATGGACCGTGCAGGTCTTTTTCTGCCGTCATCATGTACTATGAATCATGGCTGTGAACGACTAAATATTGGCCCTAATATCTCAACCATGGGGTAAATAAAATAGGCGATACTTTTGTTTCATGGTACTGTGACAGGTTAGCTGTAATAATTACTGTTTCTCTGCTTTGTTCTGTTCCGTTTTCTATTGTTTTGTGTTCTTAGGATGAGAAGACCCTCTCCGAAACAGAACCGTGCTGTGGAAAACAGAGAGTTACTGTACTAACAGGCGCTAATGATAGATTATTTTCCGTTTCCAAGAAATGTTAAAAATGCCCTAAACTCTTGTTTTAAATAAATCTCCAGCCGTACTACTGACTGCCACAAAGGGAGAAGCTTGCTGCTAAAGATATAAATCCATATTCTGGAAGGTCAGGATGCTCTTTCCCTCTTCTACACCCCTTCCTTTTGTTATTCATGGTTTGTCTTTATTGCTTGATTATGTGTAGGATAAGACAGATTAATCGCCTTAGGTTAATTAGAGAATACCTCCTAGAGCCAGTGCAGTTCATTGCCCAGGTTTGTTTACACTGTAAATCAATATCCTCGTTAAAAGCATGTTTTCCCCCCACCCCCACCACCACCACCATCATTTGTAAAAGATTTCTTGGATGTGAAGGTAATACATACATACATTTTGAAGGTAACCCTTCTTCATCAGATCGGAAATAAGCAAATATTGATAAATAACAGTATATAGAAGTGAAACACCAAAGCATTCCAATGATGATTTCACAGGAAAAGGGTGGGGTAGGTAAGGGGGAGCTGTGTGGATGAGAGACAGGGAGAGATGCAGTGGTGTAGGAAGGGGAGGGGGTGGTGGGGCAGTCCGCCCCGGGTGCACGCCGCTGGGGGGGGGGGGTGTCGGCTCTGCTGGTTCCCTGCCCTCTGCCCCGGAACAGGTTACTTCCTGTTCCGGGGCAGAGAGAGCAGGGAACCAGCGGAGACGACGCAGCTCCGAGCGACGTGCACTCGGGGGCGGATCGGCCCTCTCGCCCACCCCTCGCTTCCTAATTCAATGTAAGAATGCGCTCCGGGGGGTGTGCGCAGCAGCAACCCACCCCGGGTGTCAGCCGCCCTCGCTACGGCACTGGAGAGATGGATAGTAGATAAGAGGGTGACAAAGCAGTAGAATTTCATGGTTTATAATGGGCTAGAAAGCCCAGATCTTTGTTAAGTCCTGTCTGGTGGGCGTCAAAATATTTAATCATTCTGACTTCAAAGGTCTTACCTTCCTGGATTGTCTTAAAGTTTCCTTTTAGTATTCTCACCATAAAACCATTGATACAGTGTTCTGGTTTTGTAAATTGCTGTCCCACAGAGGTGACTTCCTGGTTGGCACTGGCATTTTTCATATGATGTCTATGTAAATTAAATCTGTTCGTCAGCATCTGACTTATTTCTCCAACATAGCACCCCTTCCTCACACTTTTTACATTGAATGAGATATACCACATTGGAAGATGAGCATGTGAAGGATTCCTTTTTGTTGACTATTTTTCTTTTATGAATGATTGTGGGATCCCGTGAAATGTGTTGGCACAGTTCGCAGCTAGATATATTGCAAGGATGTGTACCCCTCTCTTCGTCTTTTTGAATTTCTTTTGCGAGCTTGCTTTTCAGTAGTTTGTGCTTTAAGTTGGGTGGCTGTCGGAAGGCCAGCAATGGTGGGGATGGGAATATCCCTTTCCGTAGTTCATCCTCCTGGAGTAGTGGCTGTAGATCTTTTATGATTCCTCTCAGTTCTTCTAGCTCTGGATTGTATGTCACTACAAGGGGGATTCTACAAACTTCATGGGAGAATTGGATTCTGTCTTGTAAACATCGGTCTTAAGAATAAAGTGAAATACGTATGGACATGTTGGCTTCCGAGAGACTGAGCCAGGCCCAGGACAAGACTGCTGCTGCCCCCCCCCCCCCCCCCCCCAGGATGCTGCATAGTCAGACTTTAAAAATTGGGGGTCTGGCGCCCAAAGGGGGAGGGGCATATTTTGCCCCACCTCCACATACCTTGACTGGCGGGGGTCCCCAAGCCCCACCAGCAGAAGACTTCCTCTAGCACTGTTCTCTGCCGCATTGCCTACCCTGCGACTGCTTTCCTTCCCATCACACATGCTCAATTTAATCAAAACTGAGCATGTGCAACATGAGGGGAAGCAGGGCAGCCAATGTGGTGGAGAACAGTGCTAGAGGAAGTCTTCTGCTGGTGGGGCTTGGAGACCCCTGTCAGCCAAACCAAAGACCCCGAAGCCAAACCCAATTTGGAATCCTGTTTCTGCTCCTCCCCAGCCTCTAAGGGGGGGGGAGGGGCCCGCACTGGAGTCTATGACCTGCTCATGTAGAGACCCAGGTGATTGCATTAATGGGATCACCTGGGTCCACTCAGGAGCAGGAGACAGACCCCAGCGCCCTTGGAGACCTGGCCCAAGGGAATCTTTCCCCCACCCCCTCCTCTTGGCGGCCTTGAACAGTAGAACTATCTAAGCAGTTCACAAATTAACAATACAGTAAAAAAAACAATGAAAAGAGGAAGAGAGAAAAGGAGGAGAGAAAACAGAGGGGGTGGCAGGGAGGGGAGCAGGATAACAGCAGAGCATTGGAATAAGCCTCTTGAAAAAGGAATGGAGCCGATATTCAAAGCGATTTAAGTGGGTAGGATGGGTTTCTGCCTGATTAAATCGCTTATCGCCACACCCCCCCCCCCCCCACACACACACACTAAATCAGGCAGTACTACTGAATATCGCCTCTGACCACTGCCAAAAAAGGGGCAAGTCGGGGGCAGTATGGGGAGTGGCATTAGGGAGGAGCCCAGGGTTATGCGAATGCCAGTATTGTTCAGTGCCAGCACCCGCATTCCTAAGCATCCAAATTTAGGACAGCTCAAAAGCTGCCGTGAGAGGTCGAGGCGGACATTTTTATTCAGCAGCCGCAAGAAGAAGGAGCGAGGAGCCTGCACTCCTGCCCCATTGACCACCACGGACCACCAGAGCTACAGGTAGGCCCCGGGGGAAGGCCTACCTGGTTGGCTTGGGGGGGAGAAGGCCCTTTGGGGGGTGGAGTTCATGCTGGGGGGAGGGGGAAAGAAAGAAGGTCATTTTCAGGGGGGCATGAGGGGGCTTGGGGGCTTTTTTTGAATTAAAAAGAAAAGTTATGTGGCCCCGGCACAATATTCATCCGGGACTGACTAACTCTTATGCGGCTCCGGCTGAATATTGGCCAGGCCCACATAAGTTTCGGCAGCCTGCCTACCCCAAATTATCCCTCGATATTCAGTGCCTGTGCCCAGACATGGCCTGGCACTGAATATCAGGGGATAAATGAACGACGATCAACGTTTATTATTAAACACTGGCCTTCATCAGCTGAATATCAGGGGGAATGTCTTTAGGTCTGTTTTTAACTTTGTCAAGTCTACGTTCCAGTCAGATAGGATGGTAGGGAGTTCCATAGTTTTGGAAATTGATACCGAAAAGTTTAGAATGAATGGTGTCAAAATGAATCAGTTTAAATGAAGAAATGAACAGTCTGCAGAACAAAGACTCCTAACTGCGGTATATGCAAGGCTTTTTTTGAGGGGGTACTTGGGGGTACTGAGTACTGGCACCTTTTCCATTGCCTGCTACAATTGACCCACCGACCCCAAGTTTTAATGAAAGAACTCAGGCTCTAGACACCAATTGTGCCTTGTCCTAGATTCTGGTTCCAGGGGGCCTGGGTATTGTGGGGTGGGCCCCTCAGTGATCACCCCACCCCTGAAGGGTGGCCTGGCATTTGAGTACCGGCACCTTTTTCGCTAGGAAAAAAATGCACTGGGTATATGGTATAGCCTCTCTCAATACGCAGAGCGGCCGACCTGAGTGCAACACTTTGAAGATCGAGAGTATGCATTCTTTCCCAGTTTTTATTTTTCAGTTTTATTCTTCTCCAGAGGCAAATAAATGTGGCATTTCAATCAGGTTTTTCTATTTAATCCTCCACTTATCTTTGATCTGACTGAAGGGGGGTTGCTATACTGAGAGTTAGTAGAAACACACGCAGGCCTCCACCCCAGTAGACCCCAGACCCCAGGGCTCACCAGTACAGGCCAGAAAACAGAGGAGCTACAATTAAATCTGTACCTCTTCTAATGCCATAAAAATATGAAACCTAGGAAACTGAAATGGAACAAAGACCTGCATGATAGAAACTCGCTCTACTGGTGTGTGTTTTCCTTTTGAAACGCGTACCGATTTGCTTTTTCTCTGTAGCTACTGTTCCCCGACTAACACGAGAAATTGATTTCAGATAGTGTTTGTGTTGAAGGCAATATGACAATCATATATTTCACTTCTGAGGCAGAGCAGTGAGCCATATTAGTCATGATCTGACTTTAGGTTATAACAGTTTTTCTGTCAAATGTACCAATTCCAATAGATTTAATAGACTTGCCCTTGGTACCTTTGCCTGCCTTCCTACGGGATGATATTTTCTGCATACATCAAGCAAGTACAATTTACTACTCCCACGGCTACTGTTTCAAAACATTACACAGGAAATAGAGGAGTTTTGTACGGTGAATCAGAACTTTCCCAGTGACTTGGGCACCACGGAGACCATTTTGCTAACCTCTATCCTCCACTAGTCTAGGCTTGCCTGGAGCCCTGTGGCCAGTTGGCATTTTTTTTTTTCTGTACATTGTTATTTTATCTGTGACAAATTTAAACTCCATCAGTGATGGATTTCATGTTTTTCTCTGTCTTTTCTCAATTTAGAACATAAGAATAGCCATACTGGGTCAGACCAGCGGTCCATCTAGCCCAGTATCCTGTTTTCCGAGCAGTGGCCAAGCCAGGTCACAAGTACCTGGCAGAAACCCAAATCGTGGCAACATTCCATGTTTGAACCCTAAAGAATAGCAAGATTCTGGAATCCTAAGGAGTAACGAGATTCCATGCAGAATCTCAAAGAGTAGCGACATTCCATGTAGAACCCCAAAGAATAGCAAGATTCTGGAATCTTAGAGTGACGAGATTCCATTCAGAATCTCAAAGAGTAGCGACATTCTGTGTAGAACCCCAAACAATAGAGATTCTGGAATCCTAAAGAGTGACAAGATTCCATGCAGAATCTTAGAGTAGCAACACTCCATACTACATATCCCAGGGCAAGCAGTTGCCTCTTTCCCTGCCCCTAAATGACTTTCTCCTAAAACCTTGCATGTTGCGGACTCATTATGTGGCTTAATAGGATACCATTCTACACTGTGTAAAATAGTTGGTACTGGAAGGGTGTCCCTTCTTTGTAAAATTATTTTATACAACCTCCCGCTCAGTGGAACTCTGGTGGAGTGAACCCCTTGATAGATCCTTAGTAGGGAAAATATCAAGGTAGGGCTACTGTTAAAACAGGCTATTTTACTGTTAATCTGGGTTGTTAGTTACTAAGAACTTAGTTATTTTCACTGTCTAAAATGGGACCTGTACTAAAATAGGTGACTAGTGGTAAAATAATATGTCTTAACAGTGGCCCGTGTTGATAACTTTCCCCCTTAATGGTGCATTGTTGAATGACATTTTATGCAGCTTCCTATTCCCAAGATGGCCGCTCCCTTAGATGAAGGAGTATTACTTTAAAATAGTCTTTCCTTCTTTGAACTTTTTTTTTCTATTTTGAAATAGCTATCCATTAAAATATGCAATGAAAAGAGATGCTCCATAGCCTTTCCCCATCAAATATAATCTAATTCGTTCTTTCTTTTTTTTTCTCTCTCTTCATGTTAGGATAAATATAGCTATCATTTACAATCAATACACACATTGAGAGGCTTTTGCTTGGAACACTTCTAAGGCAGTATATTAATTACACATATTTTTTGTTGAAAGGAAGGCATTATCGTGGCTTGCTAGACTGATTTTTGAAACATTATGCAATTTTTGGTGATTACAACTTGCTTCTAAAAGACACTGCCAAAGTTGTAGTGGTTTCTATTATTTCTGGTCAAAGCTAGTTGGACTCTGGGCTCTGGTACTAGTCACTTCATAATGGGTTCATCGAAGTATACTGTAATTTGTTTCCAATTGCATCCGGGGACCCCTAAAAAAGAATAAAAAATATTCCGATTTTTAAGGCCCTGAGGCCTAGCAGTAGGCTTTGGTCAGCCATGTTGTCCTTTTAGTTTTGCAGCGGTCTGTTATCTTTTTAAAAGCCTCCCCTTACAGAGGAAATAGCCAGCCTGGGACTCTGTATGATACAGCACAATAAAATACAGTTATGGCTGATAGGCCGCTCGTACCATAAATAGTTCAGGGCGGCTTACAAAAAGATGTCGGGAACTCAGAATCCCGATTTTACATAGCCATAATTGATAAAACTTATCAAAAACGTATAAAAAGTGAAAACTTAGAAAATAAGCACGTTTTGGATAATTTACGAGAACTACCATAATTAAAACCTTAATGAAAATGCAGTCGTATAACACACCCCCAGCGGACAGGGAAGTGATTCCTATTATTGAACCAATATAAAACGTAGAAACAATGGTTGAGGCCACCCAGGCCCCATCTTAAAAAGCTCAGCCTCATCACAGTACCTATGGAGGGGCATAATCGAACAGAAACGCCTATCTCCATGGGCGTTTATCTCCGAGAACGGGTCCGTGAAGGGGCGGACCGAATCGTATTTTCGAAAAAACATGGACGTTTATCTTTTTTTGAGCTGGGCGTTTTTGTTTTTCAGTGATAATGGAAAATGAAAGCGCCCAGCTCAAAAACGAATAAATCCAAGGCATTTGTTCGTGGGAGGGGCCAGGATTCGTAGTGCACTGGTCCCCCTCACATGCCAGGACACCAACCGGGCACCCTAGGAGCACTTTTACAAAACCAAACAAAAAGGTAAAAGAGCTCCCAGGTGCATAGCACCCTTCCCTTGTGTGTTGAGCCCCCCAAATCCCCCTCAAAACCCACTGCCCACAAGTCTACACCATTACTATAGCCCTAAGGGGTGAAGGGGGGCACCTACACGTGGGTACAGTGGGTTTGGAGGGCGGTTTGGAGGGCTCCCATTTACCAGCACAGGTGTAACAGGTGGGGGGGGGGGATGAGCCTGGGTCCACCTGCCTGAAGTCCACTGCTCCAGGGACCTGCATACTGCTGCCAGGGAGGTGGGTATGACATTTGAGGGTGAAAATAAAAAGTTGTGAAACGGCATATGTTGTGGTGGGAGGGGGTTCGTGACCACTGGGGGAGTCAGGGGAGGTCATCCCCGATTCCCTCCAGTGGTCATCTGGTCATTTAGGGCACTTTTTGGGGCCTTATTCGTGGAAAAACAGGGTCCAGGAAAAGTGCCCTAAATTCTCGCTAAAAACGCATATTTTTTTTCCATTATCGGCGAAAGGCGCCCATCTCTGATCGGCAGATAACCACGCCCCAGTTCCGCCTTCACCACGCCTTCGACACGCCCCCATCAATTTTGTCCGCATCCGCGACGGAGTGCAGTTGAAAACGTCCAAATTCGGCTTTCGATTATACCGCTTTATTCGTTTTTGGGAGATAAACGTCTATCTCCCGATTTGGGTCACAATATAGGCGTTTTTCTCTTTCGATTATAAGCAGGATGATGTATCTTCTTGAAGGAGATTGTGCCAGGTAATTTCATACTGCAGAATATTCTGTTGCTAATTATATTGAAGAGTCATTTTAATGCAAGGCTTCTATGTACTCGGGTATCAGTAGGAAATACAAGACTGTAATGCCAAAGCGAAAGCAAGACAGATTCAGCCCTGAGAAATCCGGATCTATCATGTCACCTTGAGTCTATAAATTCAAATGATATTTTTACAGCAGCCAAGCAAAAAGCGATATTGTTTCATTAAGGCAAGGATGGGCAGTCCTGGCTTGAGGGCTACCAGCTGGGCAGGTTTTCTGGATAGCTGTAACAAATATGCATGAGAGAGATTTGCATACCTTGAGGGTAATAGAGCATGAGGGCCGGGGATGATGGGCATGTCATGAAACCTCATTAAAATTTATGGGATCAAGTGAATTATTTTGCAAACAAGAGAAAAGGTCAATTTTTTTTCACCAAAAGTGTAATCGTTAGTCAAATCAGCAAATTGAAAAATCCTCTGTGCTGTGTAACAGCATAACATGCAGCAAACGCAATTGAGACACAGATCCGAAAAAGGGGGTGTGGCAGTGGGAGGGTCACGAGCGGGTCAGGGACATTCCTACGCTTTGCATGCAGTGTTATAGAATATGGCAAATCCAGGCTTAATTTACACCAGGTTTCAATTAGTGTAAATCTCCACGTACCCAAAATTGGGTGCAGATCCCGGTGCTAAGCTGACTCAGAGCGCTATTTTCCGGAGATGGGAAGGCGGTAGAACGAGAGGACATGAAATGAGATTGAAGGGGGGGCAGACTCAGGAAAGATGTCAGGAAGTATTTCTTCACGGAGAGGGTGGTGGACGCTTGGAATGCCCTCCCGCGGGAGGTGGTGGAGATGAAAACGGTAACGGAATTCAAACATGCGTGGGATAGGCATAAAGGAATCCTGTGCAGAAGGAATGGATCCACAGAAGCTTAGCTGAAATTGGGTGGCGGGGTGAAGAGGGGTTGGTGGTTGAGAGGCTAGGATAGGGGAGGGCAGACTTATACGGGGTCTGTGCCGGAGCCGGTGATGGGAGGCGGGACTGGTGGTTGGGAGGCGGGAAATACTGACAGACTTATACGATCTGTGCCCTGAAAAAGACAGGTACAAATCAAGGTAAGGTATACACATATGAGTTTATCGTGGGCAGACTAGATGGACCGTGCAGGTCTTTTTCTGCCGTCATCTACTATGTTACTATGTCACAATGGCTTGATTACGCAATACTTGACTCACTTCTGATATTGTGATGTCATAAGGGAAAGGGGAGGGGGAAAGGGAAATGGGACTTGATATAATGCCTTTCTGAGGTCTTTGCAACTACATTCAAAGCGGTTTACATATATTCAGGTACTTATTTTGTACCAGGGGCAATGGAGGGTTAAGTGACTTGCCCAGAGTCACAGGGAGCTGCAATGAGAATCAAACCCAGTTCCCCAGGATCAAAGTCCACTGCACTAACCACTAGGCTACTCCTCCACTCTTGCTCACACCTTTTTCAGTAGTAGCTCAAGGTGAGTTACATTCAGGTACTCTGGATATTTCTCTGTCCCAGGAGGGTTCACAATCTAAGTTTGTACCTGAGGCAATGGAGGGTTAAGTGACTTGGCCAAGATCACAAGGAGCAGCAGGGGAGGGATTTGAAATGGCCACCTCTAGATTGCAAGACCAGTACTCTAACCACTAGGCCACTCCTCCAGCTTATGAACAATATAGGCGGAACCCAATTTTGCTCTCTCTGAAAACACCAGGAGCAGATCCTTCCTAAGGGAGAAACCACCTTTCGAAGGAAGAAAGAATGTTAAATTGTCTTTATTACAATGTATTCCGTGCATTGCAAGTCACTTTAAAGCAATCATAAGTACATAAGTACATAAGTAGTGCCATACTGGGAAAGACCAAAGGTCCATCTAGCCCAGCATCCTGTCACCGACAGTGGCCAATCCAGGTCAAGGGCACCTGGCACGCTCCCCAAACGTAAAAACATTCCAGACAAGTTATACCTAAAAATGCGGAATTTTTCCAAGTCCATTTAATAGCGGTCTATGGACTTGTCCTTTAGGAATCTATCTAACCCCTTTTTAAACTCCGTCAAGCTAACCGCCCGTACCACGTTCTCCGGCAACGAATTCCAGAGTCTAATTACACGTTGGGTGAAGAAAAATTTTCTCCGATTCGTTTTAAATTTACCACACTGTAGCTTCAACTCATGCCCTCTAGTCCTAGTATTTTTGGATAGCGTGAACAGTCGCTTCACATCCACCCGATCCATTCCACTCATTATTTTATACACTTCTATCATATCTCCCCTCAGCCGTCTCTTCTCCAAGCTGAAAAGCCCTAGCCTTCTCAGCCTCTCTTCATAGGAAAGTCGTCCCATCCCCACTATCATTTTCGTCGCCCTTCGCTGTACCTTTTCCAATTCTACTATATCTTTTTTGAGATACGGAGACCAGTACTGAACACAATACTCCAGGTGCGGTCGCACCATGGAGCGATACAACGGCATTATAACATCCGCACACCTGGACTCCATACCCTTCCTAATAACACCCAACATTCTATTCGCTTTCCTAGCCGCAGCAGCACACTGAGCAGAAGGTTTCAGCGTATCATCGACGACGACACCCAGATCCCTTTCTTGATCCGTAACTCCTAACGCGGAACCTTGCAAGACATAGCTATAATTCGGGTTCCTCTTACCCACATGCATCACTTTGCACTTGTCAACATTGAACTTCATCTGCCACTTGCACGCCCATTCTCCCAGTCTCGCAAGGTCCTCCTGTAATCGTTCACATTCCTCCTGCGACTTGACGACCCTGTATAATTTTGTGTCATCGGCGAATTTAATTACCTCACTAGTTATTCCCATCTCTAGGTCATTTATAAATACATTAAAAAGCAACGGACCCAGCACAGACCCCTGCGGGACCCCACTAACTACCCTCCTCCACTGAGAATACTGGCCAAGCAATCCTACTCTCTGCTTCCTATCTTTCAACCAGTTCTTAATCCATAATAATACCCTACCTCCGATTCCATGACTCTGCAATTTCTTCAGGAGTCTTTCGTGCGGCACTTTGTCAAACGCCTTCTGAAAATCCAGATATACAATATCAACCGGCTCCCCATTGTCCACATGTTTGCTTACCCCCTCAAAAAAATGCATTAGATTGGTGAGGCAAGAGTTCCCTTCACTAAATCCGTGCTGACTTTGTCTCATCAGTCCATGTTTTTGTATATGCTCTGCAATTTTATTCTTAATAATAGCCTCCACCATCTTGCCCGGCACCGACGTCAGACTCACCGGTCTATAATTTCCCGGATCTCCTCTGGAACCCTTCTTAAAAATCGGAGTAACATTGGCTACCCTCCAGTCTTCCGGTACTACACTCGATTTTAGGGACAGATTGCATATTTCTAACAGTAGCTCCGCAAGTTCATTTTTTAGTTCTATTAATACTCTGGGATGAATACCATCAGGTCCCGGTGATTTACTACTCTTCAGCTTGCTGAACTGACCCATTACATCCTCCAAGGTTACAGAGAATTTGTTTAGTTTCTCCGACTCCCCCGCTTCAAATATTCTTTCCGGCACCGGTGTCCCCCCCCAAATCCTCCTCGGTGAAGACCGAAGCAAAGAATTCATTTAATTTCTCCGCTACGGCTTTGTCCTCCTTGATCGCCCCTTTAACACCATTTTCGTCCAGCGGCCCAACCGACTCTTTGGCCGGTTTCCTGCTTTTAATGTATCTAAAAAAATTTTTACTATGTATTTTTGCTTCCAACGCTAATTTCTTCTCAAAGTCCTTTTTTGCCCTCCTTATCTCCGCTTTGCATTTGGCTTGGCATTCCTTATGATCTATCCTGTTACTTTCAGTTGGTTCTCTTCTCCACTTTCTGAAGGATTGTTTTTTGGCTCTAATGATTTCCTTTATCTTACTGTTTAGCCACGCCGGCTGACGTTTAGTCTTTTTTCCCTTTTTTCTAATACGTGGAATATATTTGTCCTGAACCTCCAGGATGGTGTTTTTAAACAGCATCCACGCCTGATGCAAGTTTTTTACTCTGCGAGCTGCTCCTTTCAGTCTTTTTTTCACCATTTTTCTCATTTTGTCGTAATCACCTTTTCTATAGTTAAACGCAACTGACAAAGCAACTGATTATACCGAAATAAGGAATAAGAAATCTTGCATAACAAAAATCAGCTGACTGAAGTTTTATTCCCATTCATATACTCCATGCTAAGCCCAGCATTAATGATGAATTCAGGGAAAAGAATCATTTTTAAAATGTAGGACGTGATGCAAAAACTTATTTTTCGAAAAGACTCAGTACACCTGACATTTACTGGTCAAAGTAAATAAGAAAACTAATATATCTGGGGAAAAAAAGCAGAGAAGCACAGAACTGAAATAAAATTCTAGATCCGTATAGCGCATCTTGCGGGAATACATTTCTCAGTTACCAGTTGCTGTACTGTTGCATTTTAATGCATGAAGACATTACAGGGAAAAAAAGAGAGACTTCAGACCCAATAATAATTGTCAGTTGTAATCAGGCATTATTAATTCCTAATGAGACATGAACCATCACTGGGATGTCTCTTCTCTATGGCTATAATTTGCACATTTGTTCATCCTCCTGTTCACCTTATCTGCAGCTGTGCTAAGGATCTTAGAATTTGTGAATGATAAAAGCGGTGACTGCTCCTGGCTATGGATTGTAAGACTGTAATTCAGTCCCTTTGGTGCAGACCCCTGAATGATAACAAAAGACAAACAGTGAATTATAGTCTGGGAGTCTCTGGACAGACACTGCAGTTCCTTTGTAGGAAATGAGACTAGGGGTAGAGGCAGGAGGAATGAGGGGTAATTTCATATAGCATTTTCTGCCACCTTATTAAAAATGTGCCTGAAGGAAGTTTTGTCCTTTCCTGAAAACCTCTGCCAGATTTTGAAGGTCGTTTTAGAAGGATCTGTCTGTGGAAGTAGCAGCAGTTACACATGTAAATGGCTATGTTAGAAATCCTGCCCATTGTCTTGCAAGGGGATGGGATATGGTTGCAATCAAATGCAATTTGAGGCACAGATCCGAAAAGGGGGTGTGGCAATGGGATGCCCGTGGGCAGGTCGGGGACATTCCTACAATTTGCACCCAGTGTTACAGAATATGGCAGATCCAGACAGCTGAGGGAAGATATGATAGAGGTCTATAAAATAATGAGTGGAGTGGAACGGGTAGACGTGAATCGTTTCTTTACTCTTTCCAAAAATACTAGGACTAGGGGGCATGCGATTAAGCTACAAAATAGTAAATTTAAAACGAATTGGAGAAAAGCTTTCTTCACTCAACGTGTAATTAAACTCTGGAATTCATAGCCAGAGAGTGTGGTAAAGGCAGTTAGCTTAGCGGGGTTTAAAAAAGGTCCGCCCGGATTGCTAAAGGAAAAGTCCATAGACCACTAGTAAATTGACTTGGGAAAAATCCACTGCTTATTGCTGGGATAAGCAACATAAAATGTATTGAACTTTTTCAGGATCTTGCCAGGTACTTGTGACCTGGATTGGCCACTGTTGGAAATAGGATGCTGGGCTTGATGAACCTTTGGTCTGTCCCAGTGTGGCAATACTTACGTACTTAAAGCGGTTTACATATCATATACAGGTACTAATTCCCCTGGTTTTCAGGCCAGTATACTAACCATTAGGCTACTCCTCCACTCCACCCTGCTTAGGGTCTGCCATTGAAAACATCATATTTTTGGCACCCTAAACAGGTTAACTCCCATTAACTAGGCCACACTCTAATATTGAGCAGCACTGAATAGAGGGCAGACCGCCAAAGCATAACCCAGAAGTGCTGGGGCACAGTGGGGGCAGAACCAGAGTTACTGCTTAACTATCTGCTTAATTTAGGACAGGAAAAAGGCTCTCCTAGGTTAACTGGGTACCTTTGCAAGTACTGTCCTTGGATATCAGTGATAATCAGAATAACCCTTGGTGACTGCCATTGGCCTGAATATCCAGGATTCATTCAGCCAGTGTTTAAAAAAAATGCCAATCAGCACCAGCTGACAATTACCCCAGTGATTTCAAGGGTGTATTTATTTATTTATTTATTAGGATTTATTTACCGCCTTTTTGAAGGAATTCACTCAAGGCAGTGTACAGCAAGAATAGATCAAGCATGAGCAATAGACTGTTACAGCAGTAAAAATATTCAAAAACAGTACAAAGTATGGCATGGTATACTACTTACAATGTCAACACAATATGTAAAAGAACATTATAGGAAAGATGTAACACACAGAAAGGTAAGAAAGTAAGGTGATTGATTTAAAGAAAGTTGCACATGAGGTCAAGAGAAATGATTAAATGTTATCTCAGCTAGGGTACATAAGTAATGCCACACTGGGAAAAGACCAAAGGTCCATCGAGTCCAGCATCCTGTCCACGACAGCACCCAATCCAGGCCAAGGGCACCTGGCGAGCTTCCCAAACGTACAAACATTCCATACATGTTATTCCTGGAATTGTGGATTTTTCCCAAGTCCATTTAATAACGGTCTATGGACTTTTCCTTTAGAAAGCCGTCCAAACCTTTTTTAAACTCCATTAAGCTAACCGCCTTTACCACATTCTCTGGCAATGAATTCCAGAGTTTAATTACACGTTGAGTGAAGAAACATTTTCTCCGATTTGTTTTAAATTTACTACATTGTAGCTTCATCGCATGCCCCCTAGTCCTAGTATTTTTGGAAAGTGTGAACAGACGCTTCACATCTACCCGTTCAACTCCACTCATTATTTTATAGACCTCTATCATATCTCCCCTCAGCCACATTTTCTCCAAGCTGAAGAGCCCTAGCCGCTTTAGCCTTTCCTCATAGGGAAGTCGTCCCATCCCCTTTATCATTTTCGTCGCCCTTCTCTGCACCTTTTTCTAATTCCACTATATCTTTTTTGAGATGCGGCGACCAGAATTGAACACAATATTCGAGGTGCGGTCGCACCATGGAGCAATACAAAGGCATTATAACATCCTCATTTTTGTTTTCCATTCCTTTCCTAATAATTCCTAACATTCTATTTGCTTTCTTAGCTGCAGCAGCACACTGAGCAGAAGGTTTCAACGTATCATCGACGACGACACCTAGATCCCTTTCTTGGTCCGTGACTCCTAACATGGAACCTTGCATGACGTATCTATAATTCGGCTTCCTCTTTCCCACATGCATCAAGTTGGCATCTGCAGACATAAAGCCCCGCACGATGCTGCTCTTTTTCTGAAATCTCTGCTCCCGCTGTATGTGCTGGTAATTATATGTGTATCTGCTGGCATCCTTATATGTATTTTACAAAAGACTCCAAAGTTCAGAAAAGCCTTTTGTAAAACACCAGCGGGCTCGTTTTCAAAAGAGAAAAACGTCCAAAAAGTGGCATAAGTCTGCATTTGGACGTTTTTCTCACAAAAACGTCCAAATCGGTATTTTCAAAACCTATTTTTAGATGTTTTTTTCTCTGAAGTCCACCAGAAGTGCATCCAAATCTCAAGGGGGAGTGCCAGGGGTGTGTTTGCAAAACCTGGGCGTTCCTAAGACTTAGTCGTTTTTCAGCCATAATGCAACAAAACATAAATGTCCAGGACTAAAACAAAGACATTTTGAGCTAGACCTGTTTTTATAATAAATAAGGCACAAAAAGGTGCCCCAAATGATCAGGTGACCACTGGAGCGAATCAGGGATGCCCTCCTTCTACTCCCCCAGTGGTCACTAACTCCTTCTCACCCCTAAAAAATGTGATTAAAAACATTACTTGCCAGCCTCGGATGTTATACTCAGGTCCATTAGAACAGCATGCAGGTCCCTGGAGTAGTCTAGTGTTGGGTGCAGTGCACTGCAGACAGGTGGACCCAGGCTCCTACTTCCCCCTACCTGTTACACTTGTGGAGGAAAATGTGAGTCCTCCAAAAGTCACCAGAAACCCACTGTACCCACACCTGTAAGGGCTATGGTAGTGGTGTACAGTTGGGGGTAGTGGGTTTTGGGGGGCTCAGCACACAAGATAAGGACGTAATGGTGAGATGTGTATCTGGGTGCCCTATTGCTTTCCTGGGATGTCTGGGTGACCAGTCTACTAAAAATGTTGGCTCCTCCTACATCCCAATGGCTTGATTTTGTGCGTTTTGCACTTGGACTTTTTTTTTTTTTTTCAAAAATGGACCAAAAAACAAAACGTCCAAATCACAAAACGTTGTTCGGAACTGTATTTTCGAAAACAAAAGATAGACGTCTTTTTTGCAAAACGTCCAAAGTCTGACTTAAACGTCATATCGAAAATGCCCCTCCAGGTGAACTTCCTGACCTAGAAATTCCAATTCCTACCTCGATGTTATACCTTGAATGGGAATTCACAGCTGTTTTAGATAAATGATTTGGTGTGCAAATCCAAAATCCTATATTGAAAACTCCCATAGTTGGGTAAGAAAATCCTCTCTCAAAGGTTAACATTCCTTGCATCGTTTGCTCGCTGATCCCTGTTGTGTCGAACGTTCTCCGGGTTTAATTTTTGTTTTCAGTCTCACCCGGCTATGCTGATGTTCTCGTGGCTTTTGCGATTCCCATTGGTACTTGAAAATAGAAAACATTTTAACATTTTTTTTCCCAAAGTTTTCAGCAATCAGAATTGTACTTTTCAGATGCCCTTCATTTATTACTTATGACCTAATGCATTTATCATCAAAAGCACTGTAGGGGATTAGACGTGAATTATGAAGAGAGTAATAGAAACCATACCCCAGGGACCACTGGCCAGAACTTTTAGCACACCTTCAGTGTTTCCAGTGGGGAACCTGCCAAGGATCCCTGACAAACTTGCAATGCTGAAATGATTGCTTTTCCAGCCCTCCCCAGTCACTGAACAGACTAGCCCTCCAAAGGATTTCACAGTCAGACTTAACTTAGTATGCCACACACCTCAGCACAGCCTAAATCATTAAGTAACGGTGCTTCATGCTGAAAATAAAAAGCCAGGATTTTGTGCTGGTTTACTCATGGCTTGCTGTTGCTGGATAAGTAAATCTTAAATTCTTGAAACAGACACGACAGTGCTGCCTGAAAAAGGTAGAGGCTGAGACTCTTGGCGAAGCATGTAGACAGATGCAGGCCACATCTGTATGTTTCTGCAGAGATTATCAAACTGTCACGCTGCCACAGACACTTGGAATGCTCTTCTGTTCCCCGAAGGCAGCTTAAAATCATAACTTTTAGGCCACACTGTAATATACCTCTGTCTTATATAATCTTGTAGAACAATGCACTGCCAGACACCCTTTCACCTACACAGAGCCTGAAGGCACATCCGATTTCTGTTTTGATCAGTGGCTTGCTCACATATCATCAGCAAGGCGGTGAATCCCTCACTGCCTTTCTGCCACTCGGTGGAGAAGCAGATTAGAAACCGGTTTATTAATGAACTGACAATTATCTTCACCCTGAAACTAAACCTAAGGCTGTTGAATTCATCAACAGTTCCTGCATTCTTTGCTTTTCATTCTCTAAGGGGATTTTGTGATCGTTAATTCTTTATTTATTTTTTAAGCTTCGCTATACCACAAAGTGCTGGTAAACAGACTTGCATTAAGGGGTCCTTTTGCAAAGCCACGGCAAAAAAGTGTCCTGCGGTAGTTACCGTGACTGGGAAAAAGACCATTTTTTAATGGGCTGGGAATTGGGCGTGTGCAAAAATTAAAACTAGCGTCTGCCGATTTATGGCTTGAGCCCTTACCGCCGGCCATTGACCTGGCGGTAAGGGCTCACACGCTATCCGCGCAGTAACCGTGCATCACGCGCCAATGTGGCCTGCACTACCGACTACCATCGGGAACACCCCTGCGGTAGAAAACAGAAATATATTTTCTACCGTGGGATTCGGCAGGCGCCAAACTCATAATTACTGCCGGCCGCACACGCTACCCCAGCGTCAGTGCCGATTTGGTGCGCCAACCCATGCATTTGCCCTCCCGCGGCTTTGTAAAAGGGCCCCTGAGGAATGTGACAATTATAAGAGAACTTGCAATGAGATTTTTAAAACAACAAACCAAAGGCATTTGACTAAAGTGGGATGCAATAAAGCCAAGAAAAGAGGACAAATGTATTATGAGCAAGGATACCATTTTGGTTCGTTGTCAGTTGGTTTCAATGGCGTAGCCACGGGTGGGCCACGGCCCACCCACTTAGGGCTCAGGCCCACCTAACAGTAGCACATGTTTAGTGGTAGCTGGTGGAGATCCCAAGGTCCACCAGCTGAACACTTCCCCCTGATGGTAACGAAAACACTACTCTCCATGATACTGGCACCTGCGCATTCTCAGTTTTCAGCGCATGCCTGCTGCAGACTGCCAAGGTGGAAAGAAGCGTGCTGAGATATTTTTTTGGTGGTGGAGGGGAGAAGAACACTTGGTGCCCACCCACTTCTTGCCTAGGACCACCCAAAATGTGTTGTCTGGCTACACCCCTGTTTGGTTTAATCCTTTTTCCCGAACGTCAGAGTTTTTCTTTGTTCAGTTTAGACGTTCGTGTTAATAGTGGTACCTGAATTAGGCCAAGCATTGAACATTTATGTCCAAATTCTGTCGCAGTGATCACTGACTGCAATGGCCAAATATTGGGCCCCTAGTTTACGTGTATAAATGGGCAAACGTGTAAGATGCAGAGCTCCAGAGAAGCAACTTCATGCTTTCGTGCATCTGTCGCACGTACACAGATTCCAAGGAGGTACGGTGCGGGCATGGTTTGGGCCAGGGGCGTAGCCAGATGGCCAATTGTGGGTGGGCCTGAGCCTAAGGTAGGTGGACATGGAATTCAACCCCCCCCACCCCCGTTTGCTCCACCTCTCCCTGCCCAAAACCCCAAATATTAAATACTTGAGCTGGTGGGGATTCCCAAACCTTGCCAACTGAAGATTTCCTCCTTCCTCAAGGAGCCAGCACTTTTCCAAATGGCAGCCAGCAGCACTTGCTTCAAATTGCACGCTCGGTGCTTTTGCTTGTGCGAAAACTGAGCATGTGCAGAAGGGCCAGTCTCAGCCTCAGTTCAAGGCAAGTACTGCTCACCAACATTTGGAAGAGTGGGGACTGCCCAAGGACAGAAAATCTTCAGCTGGCAAGGTTTGGGAATTCCCACCAGCCACAGCAAGAGTGTCACAATTTTGGGTGGGCCTGAGTCCAAAATGGGTGGGCCCCGGCCCACCTGTGACTACGCCACTGGTTTGGGCATGATGTGGGCAGACTTTATAGACAATTATGTTCAATCAAAAAAAAAAAAAAAAAAAAAGAGGGCGAAAGTCAAATTAACACATTAATTCTCAAAGATATTCTCCCATATGTTATGCTGAAGTATTTTCCAAGCTTCAAAACAACTTGTGGAGCACAAGAAATCCTGAAAGGGAAAAAAGCCTCGGTTCTCTCACCTCCACCCATTGCAAAAAGCTTAAAGGGTGAAAAAGGATTTACAGGGTGATGAGCTCACACGCTATGACCATGCATTAGTATCACCATTAGTGCATGGCCATTAATTGGGGAGGTAAAAATGATTTAAGCATGCAGGAAAGACCTGTGATAAGGGCGAGCTAATGACCCTTTCTATCACAGCTTAGTAAAAGGACCCCAAATTTATGAGAGGGCTTTCTGGCTGACTTGAAGCTTCTGAGAAACTAAAGTGCTGAGAAAACCAAGGGTGCGAATCCCAGCGAGGTGGCCTTTCCCAAACAAGACCTGCAGAAGCAGTGGAAGTTAACCAATGTTAACATCTTCCACTGAATGAATTCTCTTTATAATATGAGGGTCATGCCAAGTGCCATATTGATAGGCCTGCAGAGGCCAGGTAGTCACTATTGCAATCCCAGAATTAAACTACGTTACAAGGATGCCAAGATTTGAAAATGCAATATGCACAGGTAGCTTTCCCCATTCCCCACCCCACCCCACCCAACCTAAATATGCCCCCAGGAATGGCACTTCCGACGGCACAGACTGTTAACAATATTTGAGGGACAGTAACTTTGTGATTAATGAGGGTGAAACTCTTTTTACCCACATAAATTGCTTTGAAAGATGGCCTTTTGCTTTGCAGTATATCTTTAAACTTGGGAACATGGTTGCTGGCTTTACCCTTGCTCATCATGTGGCTGGAATGGCATTGAGAGTAGAAAGATGAATCTGCCCATAAGTACATAAGCATCGCCATGCTGGGACAGACCAAGGGTCCATTGAGCCCAGCACCCTGTCACCGACAGCGGCCAAAAGAACAAGCAATTTGTCCCACCCATCCTAGAAATACTGTATTATTCCCTCGTCCATTCAATAACATTCTATGGCTCTTCCCTCCAGGAAGCCGTCCAACCCTTTTTTGAAGTCCGCTAAGTCAACCGCATTAACCACCTTTTCCGGCAGCAAATTCCAGAGTTTAACTACGCGTTGAGTGAAGAAACATTTCCTCCGATTCATTTTAAATTTACCACACTGCAGCTTCATCGCATGCCCTCTTGTCCTAGTATTTTTGGAAAGTGTAAACAGATGCTCCACATCGACCCGTTCCATTCCACTCATTATCTTATAGACCTCTATCATATAGTCAGTGACTGTCAGTCTATCATAAAGACTGACTGCTGGAATGCCACTTGTAAGCAGTACTGAGGTGCTCAGATGCCATCTTGCCCTAGGAAAGCCATGAATTCTTAAGCATTTCAAGTTGTTTTTTTTACATAGACTGGGTAGAATGGGAGTCAGAAGAGAGAAAGAAAGAACCATGTTTTCAGGCTTCAAAAGGAGCCTTTTCCCAGAGTGTCAAGAAACATCCAAGTGCAAACAATTGAAGCACATTTTAAAAATGGAAATAGTTTTTGCATGTTTGTGAAAGGGAATTACAAAATAAAATAATTCCACATAGGGAGGTTACTGGCCCCACATCCTCGGCAGCTCCACTTTGAATCATCTTACAAAACAAGATGGCGTGTGGGGTTAATGCAGCGCAATACTGCCATCTGCTGGGCAACAAACCACTGAATGCTTCTCCAGACAGCCTGCTGCTATTCCTTCATTCAAGGCAAGACAGGGAATGAGAGAACAATGGATGCTGAAGTGAGCTGGAGTATTTTATTAACCACTCACGCGGGTACTTCCAGGATCTCAAAGAGCAAACATTTGTTTTCAGACCTGGTATTACAGCAGCAGAGGGTATGAGACCTGATGCTTTGACGTGAGGGCAACAAAACTTTCCTACCCACCTCACAGGTCTTTCTCATTCTTCCTGTCTGTCCATTTCTCGTCAGGGAAACATCATAGATGACACTGTATTCCTTAAGGGGGAGGGAAGTCCAGCATTGACTCTTACACATGACTCAAACACAGCAGCATTGTCAGTAACAGGGAGCAGCAAGTTGATCTCTCAGAAGATCATTTTAATACTCCTCTATAGCTGACCAAAGAGAAAAGCTGTACCATCTGGTGTAGCTCAATTATTTTTCAGAGACTGTAGTGCATTTCTCAGCCTCTGGTCAGTCTAAAGGTCAAACCCTTGTCTTTTATTTAGTAGATCATGGCACTTACTAGGTCAACCTGATGGCCTACCCTCATGGTCCAGAAGGCTTACCAATACATAGGAGCCGATTCTGTGGGTGCTTGAGCACCCCCAATATTGAGAAAATTCCTTGTATGTGTCCAGGGATGGGTTATTTCCATTGGGTTTAGCACCCCCAAAAATTTTGAAAAGTTGGCTGCTATGTACCAATATATCCATTTCATTGGCCAATAGCTCTCATTTTTTTTCATTTCTATGTCTTCAAAGCTAACTTATTCCAGTGGAGTTCAGGAAGAGTTAAAAATAACTCCTTTGTTACCCCCAACCCACATTTGTAGGGGTCAAAATCGATATTCAAAGATGAATATCTTGAGTCTTTCATGAGAATTTACGTCACCGATGGTTGCCGGTTAGATGGTGTTTGCAACACAGTGCTTTTCCTACTGAGGATTATACAGAGGTTCAACAGCCTGGATCTTGACTTTACTTTTAAGTTAGTGTTTTTGGGCTGCAACATAAAAGATCCACTTGACCCCTGAGGCAGGCCTTTGTGCCGAAACATGGCCGTGTTGGATCGTTTTTATGCTGTTTAGAATTAAAGACTTCTTGATATACTCCTTGAGTCTACCTCACTTTTTTTTGTTTGTCGTTCACATTTATGTGGGATTTTTTTTCCTCCTCTTTTCTTGCTTCTTCAGAATTATAGCCAAACACAACAACAAAAAACAGGAAAATTCCAGGGTTATTTTTATATGATCTTAGTGGGTCATTGTGTGATTAGTTGTTTATTGTGTTAAAGATGACAGGTTTTGAAGGTATTTGAATATTTTAAGCATTGTCTTCAACAATTCATATAATGTATAGAATGTATTATGTTCGATAGCCCTGTTGTATATTTATAATAAATATGTATGAGAGAGATTTGCCTGCCCACTACCTCCATTGTATGCAAATCTCTCTCAAGCATATTCATTAGAGATATCCTGAAAACCCGGTCTGCTTGCAACCCTTGAGGACTGAACTTAGACAAGCCTGTTCTAGATGGTGTGACCATTCCCACAGAGGTACCATGTCGAATCTACTGTTCAATTTCTTGAGCATGAGTTTGGATAAACCTTCAACCTTGGACCCTTGTGGACCCACTTATTTGTTTGGAAGTCCGTTGGCCTTGTTCCCTACTCTTCATTTTGACTGGATTCGTTTTCTGTAGGGGATTTTCCTCCTTTTGGTTTTTTTTTTTTTTTTGCTTGTTTTGTGCACTACAGGCATCTGCAATGGATTTAGGAATCTAAAAACAATCATAATTTCCAGCATAACGGAAAGACGTTACATCATAAGTGACTGTATTAAGATTTACGGGTAACATTTGAATTCTAAATCAGAGGAGTGAACGAACAAAAAATTGATATAACACTTGAGTATATTTTGTAGACACGACTGTTAATGGTGTAAATGCTCATGTTAATGTCAGTCTTGGACACGTCATTAAAACAAGCAGATCAAAAATATTAATGTCAATGTAAAGTGAGAAACTGGCTTAGCTGCCATCTTTGGTGCTTTATAATCCATCATTTTACTATGCAGTTGGGAAATCTGATTGGCTGAGAGTCATTATCGACAGAGTAGTTGAATAGAGAGGATACATTCTGTAAGGAAAGTTGATCACACAAGTCCTCAGGACCACCACAGTCTCTAGATCTCGGAAGGATATTCTTTGATTTGAAACCGAACCGGACAGTTTAATGCAATTTCCAGTTTTGGTTCCTTTTGTTTGGAACTTAAGCATTTTATTTGTTCTGTCTTTGATATCGTTTTCCTTCTAGTAAGACAACACCAGACCCCGCTCACAGCCCATATTATTCCTACTCTTGCCACAAAATTTAAATATTCAGGGCCTCCTGAATCTGCCCCTCCTTACGGAAACCATTAGAGACCCTTAAAGTCCAAATGGTACAGGAGCAGTTGAGTTGGTGTTTCAAAATGGTGCCAGGCCTGCCTACAATTTGTTGTATAGATGTTTTAGTGTAGCTGCAGAAGGTATCAACAAACCTGTGCCAAAAAAAAAATTAACCGTTAACCTAGTGGGATGTGACCCAGTTCAAGGAAGGAGACTCTTTGGTCAATGCTGTTTTTACACTTACATCCCAAAGCAGTGTGGGATTTGTGGGCCCTGATTTCTACCTCATCACCACAGAAGCTTAGCTGAAATTGGGTGGCGGGGGGAAGAGGGGTTGGTGGTTGAGAGGCTAGGATAGGGGAGGGCAGACTTATATGGGGTCTGTGCCAGAGCCGGTGATGGGAGGTGGGACTGGTGGTTGGGAGGCGGGAAATACTGCTGGACAGACTTATACGGTCTGTGCCCTGAAAAAGACAGGTACAAATCAAGGTAAGGTATACACATATGAGTTTATCGTGGGCAGACTAGATGGACCGTGCAGGTCTTTTTCTGCCGTCATCTACTATGTTACTATGTTACTATCACTGCAGGTCCTACAATGCACCGGGATGAGGTTGGCAGAAATCTAGAACTGGCCTAAAATCTCCCTCCCGGAACCGGGTAACATGGAAGCTCTGCTGTGAAAGGCAAACTACAAAGACACCATCACAGTTGTTTCCACAGATATTTAACCAAAGGTGCAGATCTGACCTTCTCCACGAAGCTCTGCCCTGTGGGGTTCAAAGTTCCATTTCTAAAGCTAAATATGCAAAATATTTGAACATCTGTATCATATCACCCCTGTTTCTCCTTTCCAGATCCTGTCTAAAGTAGGCCAAGCTTTAACTTTGTACATGATAAGAAAGCTGTGCTTGAGGCCTGGTTGAAGTCAGACCAGTGTTTGTTCAACTCTGCAGCAAGGTGTTTAGGGGCCTGTCAGCAACAGACCCACATAAGATTGCATCTGAGTTTCCAGAGACCTTATTCCTCATTTATTGTGGCTGTGAAGTAACAGGCTTCAGCATCTGTGTTGTTAAAAAAAAAAAAAAAACTGTTCTCTGGCTGTAATTCTGAAGGCAAATGCAGAGAGATAAGTAGGGGACAACCAAATGACTTCCAGTCTGCAAGTAGATGCAAGCCCAAACTTTATTGAACAAGCACCAGAAAGGACCTTCTCTGGTGCTTATTCAATAGAATTTGGGATTACATCTACTTGCCAACTGCTTGTTCAATAATAGTTTTGGATCATATCTACTTGCCGACTGCTTGTTCAATAATAGTTTTGGATCATATCTACTTGCCGACTGCTTGTTCAATAATAGTTTTGGATCATATCTACTTGCCGACTGCTTGTTCAGTATAGTTTTCGATCATATCTACTTGCCAACTGCTTGTTCAATAATAGTTTTGGATCATATCTACTTGCCGACTGCTTGTTCAGTATAGTTTTCGATCATATCTACTTGCCAACTGCTTGTTCAATAATAGTTTTGGATCATATCTACTTGCCGACTGCTTGTTCAATAAAGTTAGGATTACATCTACTTGCCGACTGCTTGTTCAATAAAGTTTGGGATTATATCTACTTGCCGACTAGAAGCCATTTGGTCATCCCCTACTTGTCTCTGTGCATTTGGATTCACCATAGGGGTTCTTTTCCTGTTTTTCTGTTGTTGTGTTTGGCTGTAATTCTGAAGACCTATGCTCAACCCTTGCACACACTATCACAAAGAGGTAGACCCAGGAGCAACATCAAAAAGTATTTCTTCATAGGACAGGGGTAGGTGCATGGAGCAGTTTCCCAGGGCAACAGATGGAGTGAAAATCAGTAACAGAATACATGAAAACCTGGGATGGAGATCTCCAGTTAAGAGGAAACAAGGGAGAGGAACTGGGCAGCAACTGGATGGGTCTTGGCGTCACCATCGCTGTCCTAGTCTATGTATTAGTAACGCTGCACCTTCTGTGTATATACCAAGGAGACCCAATCTTGCAGTCCTTTTGGAGAGTGAAGTTAAATGAAACAGACCTGCTGCAGAAAACAAACTATTAAATGAGCGTCAAGTGAAAAAAAATTACATTTTCTCATCTTTTCCCAACTTAATATTAAGAGAACATTGATCTCAATATTTTTTGCAGCTATTGAACCTCCTGCCTTTGCTGGAATCCAATTATTCTGAGCCTAAACTCATCCCAATGGCTTTAGTCTGCAATATTTTAATACAGCACACACAGAAAAAGTCTAATTGATCACTCCATCACACCAGCGGGAAAATGCGACATGAATGTGATGTTACTATGTTATGAATCACCCTGCTGTTTTCAGGGCCACTTCTACAAAACATCAGGATAATACACCATTTTATCAGTCTCCGTAGGAAGGTCGTGACCTAGGTCCATGGTTACTGTGCAGTGTGTCTCCTACCAGATCAGTTCTCTTGCCAGGCTGCCAAAGAATTTGGTTTTGTTGTATCTTCAAAATATGAGGAGTTGCTCTGTTCTTAAGGACCATGGTCAGGCAAAAAGAAAAAGCTCACAAGTTTGTTGGAATGATTTTCAAACTATGCATTTTTTTTGGCTGAAGCTATAACTTTCGGTTCCTTTCGAAAGTGAAGAAATTCCACGCGTTAAAAAGCAGACTGATAAAATCGAGGGCAAATTTACAGAACTGCAGGACATTTGTCCTTAAAGGTGAAAGGATCAATTTTTTAAAAGTTGTTAGGCATATAACTTTGGGCATTAGAGGCACCTAAATTTCCATCTTCGAAAACTTGAGTACAGTTGAGATTCTAAATTTAGGAGTCCAGGATGTGAGTGGAAGAAGGTAAGGTCACGTTGAAGGAACTTAAGACACTTTGCATCCGACTTGATCAACCCAATCAAGGTGCTAAAATGGCAGCAACCGATCAATTAAAAATTAGTTGTGAGGCTGACATCGCCCCTTCCCATATCCCCTTCCCACCTGCCCAAATGTGAAAAGAAGTCGGGACCAATAGGCCCCAAACCCTGCCTTTTACCCTCCCAAATTTAAAAAGATCTGCACGCAACAGTTTCTCTTATCCTCCTTCCCACCCATCTAAAAGTGAAAGTATAGGCCTGAGATCCTCCTTTCAAACACTCAGAACACACCCCAAATGCCTCAAAAAAAATAAAATAAAATAAACCCCTCAAACTGAGCCCTGGAAGAAGCAGGGAAGCTGTGTAGGGTGCTCAACCACTCTTTGATATGCCTGTAATGTAAATTTAGAGGTGAAACATTTAAGTCCTCTAGTGACTCCTACACATAGAGGGGTCAATATGCAGAGTGATTTAAACAGCCAAGAGAAGCTCCTGGCAGTTTAAATGGCTTGTTCAGGGTTTCTGGGAATGTTCAGTGGCATTTAACCCCTCCTCTAGCCACCTATGCTGAAACCGGCTAGTTTGTGGGTGGTCTGCGCGTGGCGTTAGGACAGAGAGGAAGCTTAGCTGGTGAGCAGCGATTTTCAGTCTACTAATCAGCTAAGTAACCAGATCAAAACAGCTTTAACTTTATTCAGGTCTCCTTTTACTAAGCAGATGTAAGCCCAACGCAGGCTTACCGTTCGTTATAATGGAAGTACCGCCAGGCTACTGCAGCAGCTTGGTGGTACCAGGGCCACCGAGAGACTAGGCCGGGCCCGGGGCAAGGCCGACCTGATGCCACACCCCGCCGCTGCAGTCCACGGTCTCACCTGCCTGCCTTCTCGGCTCCGGGCCCCCTGCATTCAATGCGGCAGTCACAGATCACCTCTCTTCTGGCCTTCCCTCCCGCCCTCGTCTGATGTAACTTCCGGTTTCCGCGAGGGCGGGACACGGAGGGAAGGCCTGAAGGGAAGCGATCTGTGACTGCTGCTTCGAATGCAGGGGGCCCAGAGCCGAGGAGGCAGGCAGGTGAGACAGGGGACTGCAGTGCCGGCGGCCTGACCCTGGCACCGGGCCCCCCTTGGAGGTCTGGGCCCGGGGAATTTTGCCCCCCTGCCCCCCCTCTCGGCAGCCCTGGGTGGTACTTCTCACCCCTACCCCGCCGTCATTTCTAGCGCTAGAAAAATGTATTTTTATAGCACAGAACTGTACCCGGCGGTAATCGGGCAGCACCGCACACTGCCCAGTTACCGCCCGCTTCAGCCAGTGCCCAGTTAAAAATCCTAGGTTGGCTATCACTTGTCCTCAGAGAATCAGGTAAATCAAAATCCTCTTTAGCTGACAACATATCTAAGTCACCCTCCTTCTTCCTCTGTGTAGTGAATTTAGGCATATAATAACATGAGAAAATTAACAGTTTGTCAGAATCAGATAATACCAGAACCACCTTGAGATATTGACTCAACAGGATCTAAGGCGACAGCAGAGGACACACTGGAAAATTAAACATCTAGAGATTTTTATTCTTCATTTGATTTTCCATCTCCTCTGTCTATGGAGAGTCAAAGAATCCTTATTTCCAGATGTACTAACAGCTTGCACAGTGACTAGTTGAGTCTCACTTGCAGGCTTATTTTCAAAAGAGAAGGGCACCCATCTTTCGACACAAATCGCAAAATGGGTGTCGTCCTCACAGGGTCGCCCAAATCGGCATAATCGAAAGCCAATTTTGGGCGTCCTCAACCTGCCCTGGAAATGAATATCTGGGGTTAAACCCACAGCTGGAATCAGCTTGCCAGTCACTTCCCACACGGCAGCATTTCTGGCACTGCTAGAAATTTTCAAAAATTTATCACCACAGGGGTTACCGCTGGGTTAGTGTGGGAGACCTTATCGTTACCTCAACGGGTGGCAGTGAGGTGCTCCCCCCCCCCCGCAAAATGGCCACACAGCAAGTGCAAACTTACTGCATGGCCATTGCTTTCTCCAGCCTTTTACCCGCTGTGGTAAAAGGGTGTAATGGAAGTGAATTTTAAAGATTGTTTTTCAACCCTGTCTGGACCAACCAGTGCACTCGGGGTCTGTATTGTTGATTAGAAGTAATTCTGTTTAACTTTGATTGCGTGAAAATAGGTTGGAATGCAGAAGATAAGACACAGCTCTAACTAATTTGGTATGTGAAGGGGAGGATGGCACTTGTTTTTCCGGGCCCAGCTTGGCCACCTGGACTTTGGAAAGCATGTGACCACGTTCCCATAGTCCTAAATAGAGAAGCATTCTGTAACTTTCCATAGCTCTGAATATGCGCTCAGAGCCTAATAAAAAGGGAGGGCTTGTCACAGCAGAGTGGGGGTTCATCTGTGGGCAGATGTGTCGTGCAGAGGATCTGTTCCTGGTCTGAAGCTCCTAGCTCTCGCTGTGAACCGGGCCCCCCCCCCCCCCCCAGCTGATGATAGGAGCCTGGATGACTGAGACCAGTGATCTTGTATGTATAGTGTATGTATTCATTTCCTGGTCTAATAACTCTTTGCATTGCTTAGATGTAGAGACCAGTGATGTAATGATTGTTTATGATTGTTTCTCATTATTGTGTGTATATAGCTAATCATTGTATATACCTTAATCATTGTAGAATTTAGCTCCTCTAATAAAGGTTTCATTTACTTGTTACGAATCCAAAAGAATCCACGGTAATTATTGAGTAGTCTGTGCTAGTGAGACAGGCTGTAAATCCATAGCATAACAAAGGGGACTCTGCATGCTGCAAAAGTCACGAGGCCACTAGTGCAGAGCCCTGTTTATCGCAGCTTAGTAAAAGGGGGGGGGGGCTTACTAAATTTTGGGCCCTGGTTTTCTCACCTTTCTTGTAGAAAGTCAAAAGTCTGCTAAAAAGATGTTCCATTGTGCAAGTAAACTGACTTGCAGGGTTTTCTTTTTTTCCCCCAACGTCTTTCTGACCTTTAAATATGGCCATTGGCTTTCTTAATCTTTGGTAATGATGGGGTAAAGGAAGGATTGTCAAGCTGTAATATTCACTTTTTTCCCCCCCATAAATTTACTCTGCTGTAGCATAACCGTCATGGAGGAATGTTGATATCGTCGGAAAATTGGATGGATTCTCACGTACTGAAGTCAGAAACTTAGGTTTCTGCCAGGTACTTGTGACCTGGCTTGGCCACTGTTTGGAAAAGAGGATACTGAACTAGATGGACCATTGGTCCGACCCAGTATGGCTACTCTTATGTTCTTATGTCAGCTCCCCCAAGATGATTCTGTTTTCTAGTGTATGATAACTGAAGGGGTCATTTACTAATGTTTAGCATATGCTAATGGCATTATCACGCATTACCTGCCATAGGGTCTGTTTCATACAATGGTCTTGTGGCAGATACAAAGATCAACATGTATAACTGTATAATCTAAAAACTTCCAGACTGTCTTATAATGTCTTATAATGTCTTTCTGCTTTAATGCCTTCATGTATTTCACCACCATGTAACACAAAACCCTCTGTAAACCAAATGTATATTCAATGCTATTTCCAGTATCCATGACGAAATGTAAGCCACATTGAGCCTGCAAAGAGGTGGGATAATGTGGGATACAAATGCCATAAAATAAATTTATTTATTTTATTTTTAACACATTTATACCCCACATTTTCCCACTACGTAGTAGTAGGCGCAATGTGGCTTACACAAGACCATAGGGCAAACTACAGTTCAGTAAAATACAATTAAACAGTGTAATAGTAAACATATAGGTAACGTGTAGAAAAACAGAGATAGTAAGAGTGAATAAAAAATGATAAGGTCCATGGATTTCGCTATAACAAAGAAGAGGTAAATTTAGGTTGAGTCAGGAAGGTAGGCCTTCTTGAACAGGGTAATCGTGACTCTTTGGTAAATGACCTCTGAACACTGAAGACACTGCAACGTGAAGAGAAAGAGAGCTTTGAAGTGGGCTTTGAGCCTGGCAACCTCGGTTCAATTCCCACTGCAGCTCCTTGTGAACTTGGGCAAGTCACTTAACCCTCCATTGCCCCAGGTACAAAAACGTAAGATTGTGAGCCCTGCATATATGACATGTACAGCACTGCGTACGTCTAGTAGCGCTATAGAAATGATTAGTAGTAGCCAGGCAAAGATGTGGAAGATGAATCATGAAGAACATTAGGTAAAGAATAATTGGTAACATTTTGTCCCCAAAATTGACATTTAATTACTTGTTTTAATTTATTTTCTGTTTTTTCTTCTACTGTAATCTGTTGCTTAGGATGGTGATAGGCTACACTTCAGTTCTAACGAGTTCTATTCTCCACAAAAATAGCTGAACATCTGGAGCGATTAGACCCACGGTGTCCCCCCCAGGATAAATAAATAACCAGTGTGCCAGTTCAGGAGGTAACCAGCTCTGTTTAGTTTTTCTTTTCTCACCTCCAAAATTTCATGGAAGAAAAGCCTGTGAGTTGCTTTTTAAAAAGTCGTTTATAAGTTTAGCAAGCTTACCAGATCATCGATATGCTTAAACGCTTCTGCATTACAAGTACTCATTGCCGACATCATTTTAATTTCCCCCGTGATTAACTGCCAGCAAATTAAAATTGGTATATCTATTTAATTAACGTGGATGTCCAGCTGAGTGATATGTTCTGTGCAAAGTAAACTGATTTGACTTGTTAATATTCAGAAAATTATTTCACTCTTGTGCAACTTAACATTTTTGGTTTTCTATTGAGAACTTTCAACTAGTTGAGATCCCCCTTCCACCCATCCGGGGGTGGAAATATGTGATCTCTCTTTTGAATAAAAGGAAGTAATAAAAGATGGCATCATTTTTATCCTTCTGCTTCGAACAAGGGAGAGTTATTAAGAAGGGTTGGAGTCTAACCGTTTGTCAAACGCTAATGGAGTGTCAGCTAGAGCCGAGATGTGCAATAAAGATTTGACTAGCACAGAAATTATGAAAACAATTAATTTTTCTGGAAGAGAAACAGCAAATATGCTTAAAGGGGAATCTTTATTAGCTCAGAGCACCCTTATGCTGGGCAGGGCCAACGCAAGGATGTTAGTGCCCTGGGCAAATCATCAGCCTTCCACCCCACCCCACCCCATGAGCTTTCATAGCCCTTGCACCCCCCCCCCCCCCCCCCCAATAATCATGATCATCCAATATCAACCCTACCAGAATAATCAGGGTAATGGACATTTGAAAAGTAGCCCCTGACTTGAAGAAAAAGGTATTTTCTTATATCTGGAAAAAGAAACCACCCAAGAGTGCGGGCGGCGGTGAAGTTTCAGAGGCGTGAGCACGGGGGTATGGGAGTTCCTTCTTTTGTAGAATATTACCATGCGGCCCATCTTTGTGTCTTGGCGGAGTGGCTCAATGGGTCCTCTTCACCAGCCCAAGTCCTCTTCAGCACTGGTCAACGGCACGTTGCTGATCTGGATTTTGTTTCTGTGAGCCCTGACGTCCTGCACGACCGGCGCTGCAGAGGATTTTGGCTGGCGGGGGTTGGGTTCCCCCACCAGCAAAGGTACCTGGCGGTGGCGGGGGAGAGTTGGTGGCAGCGGGAGGGGGGGGGTCAAAATGGTCGGGGGAGGGGCTGCAGCGGTGCCACCAGGGGGGTCAAAAGTGGCAGGGGGATCGGCGGCGCTGGTGGGGGGGCTAAAATGTGCCCCCTCACCTCAAGCTCTGGACCCCCCTCCTGCCGGTCTGGCTTCGCCCCTGGCTAGCACAGGCCCACTATTACTGCAGCTTAGTAAAAGGACCCCTTAGTGCACAGCTGCTGGGAGGGGATGTGGGAGGGACATGGATGGATCGGGGCGTGCCTAGCACTTACACACTAAGGCTATAGAATACTAACAGCAGTTAAGCACAAGCATTTTCACCAGTCATTCAGCTAGCAAGTAAGTGCTCACGGCTAAAGTTAGACGTGTAAATGTAGACTTATGCTAACATTCTTTCATGCCAATTGCACCATTCTAGGATTCGCACTTGGGGTGAATTCTATATACAACGCTGAAAAAAAGCCTATTCTATAAGCGGAGCTTAAAGTTAGGCGGTTTATAGAATAGCGCTTATCTCCGGGAATTGCGCCTAATCATAGCTGCAGCCATTTGCACCAACTGAAACATGGTAAAAATATACGGACCTAAATTAGGTGCGTATCCCCTTCATTCCATAACAAACCCATGTAAATGTTAGGAGCTTTCCCATTCCACCCATCACCCTCCCATTCCTGCGCCCCCTTTTTTCAACTTGAGCATTAAATGTTTCTAAAATTGATAATTACGCCACTCGCACTCGGCGCATAAACGTCCATTTCTCCTGTGTTATAGAAGCCTCTTCGTCAGCAGATTCTGTTCTAAAATACTTGCGAAACTTGGGACGTACCGACCTGAACATCTCAAATTTCCAGCATCTACATCCTTTCTAAACGTTGGGATACATATTCCGTTGGTGGTGATGACCATTTTCTAGCTACTTCCATCATTATTCCCAGATATTTAATGACGGATCATGTCCAGGCACCAGAATTGAGTAAACTTAATGTGGATGACTCTCTCTTATGCAGTTAAGTACAATATTCAGCATTTAACCACCTAAGCAACACCACGCATATTTGAATTCCGGTAACGGAATTCAAACATGCGTGGGATATGCATAAAGGAATTCTGTGCAGTAGGAATGGATCCTCAGAAGCTTAGCCAAAATTGGGTGGCGGAGCAGGTGGAGGAAGAGAGGTTGGTGGTTGGGAGGCGAGAATAGGGAGGGCAGACTTATACGGTCTGTGCCAGAGCCAGTGATGGGAGGCGGGACTGGTGGTTGGGAGGCGGGAAATACTGCTGGGCAGACTTGTACGGTCTGTGCCCTGAAACAGGCAGGTACAAATCAAGGTAAGGTATACACATATGAGTTTATCGTGGGCAGACTAGATGGACCGTGCAGGTCTTTTTCTGCCGTCATCATCTACTATGTCACATAAAGATAGGATTGACTTTTATTTGGTTCGATTTGTCCTCTTAAGTACTGAATATGGGTACTTAAGTGCCAACTCCGCCCCTTGACCACCCACAAAATAGCTGGTCTCAGTTTAGCGGTCTGGAGGGATAATTCAGCAGTAATAACCAGTGAAGTGCCCGTTGAATTTCCATGGCTGCCCCGTACAAGTGATCCAACCAGCCAGGAACCTCTTCTGCCTCCTCAAATTGCTTTGAATATCAACACTATTTATTTCCGAAAGCAGAAAGAACTTCAGGATCCTTTTCCCATCCAAAAGGAACAAAAATTTTTACAATATGCTTGAAGGATCTGAATTCCTGTCCTAATTTATCTCAAGTGCTGATGTGAATGAACAGAACATGATATGGCAGGGCAAGCACACCGCAGACAGGCAATCTTTCCTAGCGAAATTCATAAATGAAATGGTAGCAACACAATAGAGGTTAAGCGTCCGCCGAGTGAAATAACAAAAGCCAGGCACTTTAGCAGGGCTCAGGGAGATTGCTTTGTCAGAAATATCAAGTAAGATTAATTATGGCTATTGTTTAAATAATATAAAGCTATTTATATTTTTCTGGTTAAATATTATCCTGAAACCTTTCGTGATCTTGCTTCCAGTGGCAAGCTCTAAATGTAACTCCCCCCCCCCCCCCCCCCCCCCCCCCCCCACACTTCTGAAATTCTATCACATGCTCCTCAATATTCAGCTTGGTTGCATCTTTTTCTCTTGACGCAGGTTCTCTTGCAGCTAATTTCCAAGCTGTTTGCACCTGAATAATGTAGCATGTGGTTCAGTAGACTGGAAGACCAGAACACGGATCAGTCCATCTCTGTCCTAATTGTTCATCAGCCCTGTGGTTATTTTGAAGGGGGGGGGGGGGGGAGAAACGACTCTGTTCACCAAAGCACAGTTCAAAAGAATAAATACAATTCTTTATGATCCCACACACAATACTGCTGAATGAGCTTCTCCTTTGGTTTTTTTTCCACAAAGGGACGTCAGAGCTTTACTATCCCTAGGAGTCAAAATCCATCCATCACAGACGATAAAAACAGCACAGGCACTGTCACAGCCCTCCCCCCCCCCCCCCCCCCCCCACTGCCTGTCAACATGCCTCCGCCCCATTTTACTGCTCACTCCTCTGGCAGTAAGAGAATATCACAACCACAGTTGCCAGGTGGGCGGTTTCGCCGCCCAATTGGGCGGTTTTCCGCGACCCGCTGCGGGAAATTTTTGTCCGCTGCAGGTCGCGGTTTTTTGGGCTATTTTGGGGAGTTTTGTGCTGGTTTTTGTGCAGTTTTTCAGGCCATGGGGGCGGGGCTAATGACGTTTTGGGTGGGGGTTGATGACGTTTTGGGCGGGGTTGATGACGGAGGAGGCGGGGTTGATGACGGCGGGGGTGGAGCTGATGACGGCGGGGGGTGGGGTTGATGACGGCAGGGGTGGGGTGTGAACATTTTGGGCGGGTTTTGGGGACGGGTAATTGGCAACACTGATCACAACGGAATGTCATTCACAGCTGACGAATTAGTCTAAACATTACATTACAGGTTTTTTATACCCTACAAATACTATCAAGTACAGTGTGGCGTACATATTTACAAAGACTGGACGTTCCCAGGAAATCTTACATTAACAAATTAGATTTACACAAATGAGAAAGATTAAAAATAAGAGCTGAGAACCCCAGGTCCTAAGGTACAAACCCAGGAACCACAGGCCAACACCAGACAGTTATATCAAATATATGTCCTGAATAAAAACGTTTTCAGCAATTTCCAGAAAAAGCCAAAGTTAGCCTGACTCCTAATATTACGTGGAAGGCTGTTCCAATGAGAAGCGACTTGATATGCAAAAGTACTAGCAAATGAGTCCAACACAGTGAGGGTGATAAAGGAAAGAGCAGCAGACGATGTTGAAATAAATTTCTTTATTATAGCATCCAGGACTCGACACAAGTCGTGTTTCGGCCTAAAAAGGCCTTCCTCAGGAGCCTTCTAATGGATGTATGTTGATTATGAGCTAGTCTTAATAGAATACACTTGATGTCTGAAACCTGTTGCTGCTATCTTCCAAATTAAAAAAGTGTGTGAACGTTCGGACTCTAAAATGTATTGAACTTTTTTGGAATCTTGCCAGGTATTTGTGACCTGGATTGGCCACTGTTGGAAACAGGATACTGGGCTAGATGGACCATTGGTCTGATCTTTAATTTAATCAGTAGCTTTCCAGGTACTGCCTCTGAGTATCAGCAGTACCTGGGTAATTCCCAGTGGGCGCCCAAGACTCATATACTGAGGTGCCGATAGCCAGATAGGAGCCAGTGCTGAATATCCAAGTCTGATTCTGTCAATGGCAACCAACATTTTTTAAAAATGGTGATTACTGCCGTCTGAAAAGGGCCTCTAAGTTACCTTTGATCTCTGCTTCCAACACCACTTCCAGGAAGCCTAGGTCAGGACTTCGATGTCCATTTTTATTTCACTATGTCCAGAGTAGAAAGTTACTTGGGGGGGGGGGGGTTAATGGAAGGTGTGTTGCATTACTTACATGTTTGCTTTCTAGGAAACCCCATTTTTAATGTCCAAACTGCTGCAATCACTATCGGGATTCTAGCAGGATACATTCGGACTCTTTATTACTGCAATTAATTTCCTTTTTTTCTAGAAGCTTGCAAGTCTAACAGTGCCACTGTGGCTAACCAGGTAATATTATCCATCTCTCCTGAAGTCCTAGGGAGCTGTACTCTCCAACTCGTGTGCCAGTAACGGAAAAATCAATACAGGTCCCATTCCATTGCGTGCTGAAGGTATAATTGGTTTTGTGGCTCTTCATTACTAAAGACTGGCAGTTCTTACTCTTTAATGATGTCTTCCAGTGAAACACTGGCAAAAGAGCAGGAGGGATGTGCAAGTTGTTTTCTCTTTTTGTTTTGTTCATTCTTTGCTTCATTTTCAGTTTGTTTAAAATGGCCTTCAAGAGTGGAAACGTAAGAGCAATTTTCAATTCATCCTGCCCATTTCAAGCCAACAGATTGAGGTAAGATACTGGGACACCCCAGAGGGGTGGGAGCAGAAAGGATCCAGGGGGAATTTTTTTTTTTAATTTTTAGCAGTATGTGTTTTAAGACCTGGGACTGAACCCGCAGTACCTTTTTTCTTTAAAGAAAAGAAACAAAACAGGGCATTTTGTTAACATTTCCTTTTTCATTCTAATGAAAGTGAATCTCTACTAGACTCTCGGCTGCCCCAAAGACAGGGAAGAAGTATAGCCGGAACAGAGCTGACAAATGTTCTCTCTTTTGGTCTTTCTTGGTCTCTTCTTTTGAAAATGTGAGCGAACTGTGCAGGAAAAAGGTACCTGCAGACTTTGGCCCAATGCAGAGTACTGAAAATAGCACTGTTTTTTTTTTTTCTTACCAGTTCCCTTCAGACTTCACCGACCTTCAGTTTTCTCTTGCATCGTTCTTTCTGTGGAAGGAGCAACCCTGTCTTCCCTCCCACCACCAACCTTGTCCCTCTCTTCAGAACCTGTCATGAGCAATGTTTTCCTCATGCCTTGAAATACTAGGCCTAATTTTCTAAAATGAGGTTCTCAATTTATGAATCTAATTGGACCTTTTACAAAAATGCGCTAGAATCTGGACTTAACTTGCAGTAATTCAGGATTTTAACACACGCTAATCCAGATTTAATACAGCACTTTTGTTTTATATATATATAAATTTAATTACAGGTTGTATGCTAATGTTGTCATTAGCACATGGTAACTCTACACAGGTAGAGTTAATGCAGGAGTACTAACCACTATTTAGAAGGTGCTGACCACCAGATTCTATAAATTGTGATCCTGAGTTCCGCTTGCAAATAAATTAGTTAGGACTCTTTTTACAAATGTGGGCTTACCACTCACTAAAAAGGAAGTACCAACATCAGCCTGGCAGTACAGTGATACCTCGGTTTTCGTCGATAATCCATCCGAAAACAATCGGCGAAATCTGAAACCGATGAAAACCGAGGCAAAGTTGTAGGGTCATCAGGGGAAGGCTCAAACCCTTCAAAATCTCTGTCATGCACACATCCTGGGCAAAAACAATGCCACACGGAGCAGGAGAATGCATGGGTCGCCCTTTGTTTTTGCAAAATTAGCAGCAAGGTCACGTGGGCACGCCGACAAAATCCGAGGCAACCAACAAAATCCGAGACAAATATTTTGCGAAAAAATCGACGAAAACCAAAACCGACAATAACCGAAGTCAACGAAAACTGAGGTATTACTGTAGTTCCCACCCTCAGCATGCCTTCACATCTGGTGCTGCAAAAATATATTTATTTTTGTAGCGCCAGTGTGTACCTGGCGGTAATCGAGCATTGTCACACACTGCCCAGTTACCACCGGGTTAGCAAGGGGTCTCTTACCGCCACCTCAATGGGTGATGGTAAGGACTCCCCCACAAGATGGCCACGCGGCAAGTGCTTCACTTGCCGCCTGGCCATTTCCTCAAAAAAAAGAAAGGCCTACCTTTTACCCATTGTGGCGCGCATCAATAACCCATGCCGACACCAGTGCAGGCCCCCTTAATGAGCCATTAACAATCAAAAAAAAATAATCTGCTCTAATTTGAATTTGCACGTGGATCTTGCTATGTGCGATGCTAGAAAGATTTACACCCAAACCTTCTCGTGCACAACCCAAGGGGGTGTGGCTATGGGAGGGGCAAAGGCAGTGTTACAGTATTTGGGGGCTGTGTACCCAAATTGCATGCCAGGATTTACTCCAGTTGATGTAAGTCTTTGCGTCCAAAGTTGGGTGCTGATGCCAGGTTAGATAGTATTACTGTAATGGAACCCAGGAGTCCAGATACTGTTCTAGACTAGGCTCTCACCCACAGCATCGAGCCACCTAAATGGAGGTGCCCACTTCTGGAATTACCCCTTACAAGCCAGCACTGAATAATCAGGGTCTACTTCAGCCTGCGGTGGGCAGTGTTGCTCTCTCTACTAATAAATTTAGGCCTGACATTCATTTCCCTAATTCATAAGCCTAGTCCTGAAAATCAGTGCCGAGCTCCTAACCATTGGCGTAGGAAGGGGGGGCGGTGGGGCAGTCCACCCTGGGTGCACGCCGCTGGGGGGGTGTCGGCTCCGCTGGTTCCCTGCTCCCTCTGCCCCAGAACAGGTTACTTCCTGTTCCGGGGCAGAGAGAGCAGGGAACCAGCGGAGCCGACGCAGTTCCCAGCAACGTGCAGTCGGGGCGGATTGGCCCTCCCGCCCGTCCCTCGCCACTTTCTGATGTAAGTACATACTCCGGGGGGGTGTGCGCTCCAGAGGGGGGAGGGTGCACCATGCTGCACCCGGGGGGAAGCGCAGCGGCGACCCGCCCCGGGTGTTAGCTGCCCTCGCTACGGCACTGCTTCTAACTTCTTTTCTCTTCCCTAAATCCACCCCTGTTGTCACCCACTTTTTATGCTCCTAAATTTAAGAGTTCAGTGAAATTTTGAGTATAAATTTAGGCCCCCCCAGCCCTGTAAATTTTCAAAGAGGCCAGTTTAGGAATGGCACTCTCAAAGTTGGGAGCATAAATCCTTTATCGTGCCCTAAATGGCCCCATGTTTTTAGTCAAACTTAGCACCTTAAGTTTTCAATGAAATTCACCTAAATTTAGGATCCTGAAAGTTATCCTCTTAAATCTAGGCCTGCCATTCATTTGCCTACGTTTAAGAACATAACTTCCTCCATCCTAAAGGCACTGTAGCCTAGTGAAATGGGAATGTGAATTCCAAAAGGTCAGCCCTAGCAATTCACCAAGACCAAAGTCAGCAGCCTTAAATCCTATGAATAGAGGGTTTGCCATTTCTAGGTTTATACTCTGATGTGCTTTACTGCCACCACATCAAAATGGAGGCTCTTTGGGGTACAGCATTGTCTTTTCAAACATGGAGAGTCCAAAGGACTTCTTATTATGCACGATAGGATGTTCCAGGAAATGAAAAAGAGAATTGAACATTGTATTAGTACATTTCTAAAACTGAATGCCTTTTATGTTGATACACATGGCTGATTTTGCTTGGATTTCTCTAGTGAATGTGATGTCTGAGCCAGCATCTCCATTATCAAGCACTTGGTACATGTTAGTTGAAATTAGAGATGTCATACTTAATAACAGCCATGGCTGATTTTATTCCCTCTTTGTAATTCTAATTATTTGCTTCAGATTATACTCCTACCTGTAATAGCATGAAGAGCCCATTACAGTTAACACCAATTTGTCTCCTAATTTCACTGTAACAAAGAGTTATGTGATAATTATTGTACTTTTTTGGCAAAACAATTTCCCTCTTGGTACAAATCAGAATGCTTGGCAAGTTTTTGTCAATGCCGCCTCCTCTAATCCCCCAGAAATTATGTTAATAATAAAATAACCCCAGTTCTCTGAGCTCCATGCTTTAAAATATCAAGTAGCTTGCTATGTGATTTATTTATTTATTTATTTTATTAGGATTTGTTTGCTGGCTTTTTGGAGAAATTCACCCAAGGCAGTGGACAGCAATAATCAGCTTTGCCTTATTCACTGGTTTTCTTAGTCCTATCATCGCCCAAGGTATTTCTTCTATTGGGACTTTTGCTTCGATTAAGAGTTAAGCTTATTTGTACTCTGGACACATGAACACATACACACAAGCACAGATGGGTTTTTTTAAAAAATATATATATCTCCTTTCTTTAGGTTATTTTTTAGATCTTTTTTTGCCATGCTCAGATGTTCACATCATCAGTGAGATTAAGGCTCAGCTTCAACAAGTTTTTTTTAATTTTAATTCTTTATTAATTTTGCTTTAAAGAAAGATAACACACTTTGAATGATACATCAATGTTTTAAATAACAACTTTCAAGTAAATTATTCCAAATTTTAAATTCCAAAAGGAATTTATATGAACATTGATTTTCAGCAGTCCACAAATAAGAGAGAATCCAAATATCACCAAAGGAAGTTGGTTAAAGTGGAAATAATTAACATTTAAGTTAGAGCAGGCGGTTTCTAAATTTACATCTTGACTATATTTCCAACGTTTATTTGGTCAGTTCTTTTCCCCATGCATAGGTAGAAATCTAGACAATTGTTCAGGTTAGCAAGTTTTAAAGATGTTTAATATATTCTTGGAAATTAATGAGGAAAACGAGAGAGAGAAGGAAGGAAGGACCAATACACACATCTCGCTGCTGTTCAGCACCATAGGGATCTGGACAGCTCCTGTGATGAATTGTTGCTCGCATGACATATTATAAGCATTTTTCCAAATTTGTGAAACACTTAAAAGTAGGGATTTTTATGTGTGTTAACTGTTTTTGCTAGTACAAAAGTTAGGAAGCATCTCCCAGATATTCAGCGGGTGTTGGGTTGCAAGGAAACTGCCCAACGCTGGTGCTCAGACCAATTTTCAATGCTGGCCCTGTTTAGCAGTCGGCATTGAATATAGAAAAATGTAGGCAGATAATAACCATATGGCCTATCCAGTCTGCCGTCTACTCTCCCTATCACTCCATTAGAGATCCTATCTACTTGTCCCAAGATTTCTGGAATTCAGATACTGTTTTCGTCTCCACCACTTCCACCTGGGAGGCCATTCCATGAATTCACCGCCCTTTCTGAGGTTACTTCTGAGTCTGTTACCTTTTACCTTCATCCTATTCCCCCCTCATTTCAATTGAAAGAGACTCTCCTCCTGTGCATTTATGCCACATAAGTACTTAAATGTCTCAGCCTATTTTAACCACTAAACATAGCTAGTTTGGCACTGAATATCCACCCCTAACTGGATATTGCGTGATACAGCTGGTTCGCAGCTAACCACTAACCGCAAATATTCAGCAGAGATAACCAGCACTAAAATGCTGTTTAACCAGCCAGGATATGCCATACACCAACTTGGATGAATCTGTTTATAAAGACGGTTAATAAATCCCAATAAATACATTTTAAAAAAATAAAAATAGTTTTCAATATCGGCCAGCAGGATTCTAGTGGAATTTGCTGGTAAGATATGGTTTTGAGTATTTTCAAACAGCTGGAGGTGACAGAGTTCGTTTATCCACTTACATCAAAACCATCCAGGACCATCAGTGGGCAATCCTCAAGAACCTGTCTCCATAAGGTCACCAAAAAGGGCAATTTTACAATTGGGCACCTACAATTAGACACCCAGAGGGTGCATTGTGGGAGCCTATGCTGCAAAGGAAAGTAAGCATCTACATTACTTTATAGAATACTACTGTAAACAGGGGTGATGGGGGGGGCAATAGATTTCCTCTCTGCTCCCCCCTGCCACTGCTGTTGCTGCAGCATTAATAATTTTATCTTTGCTGGTGGAGTGTCCAGTCCTTGCATGCCGATGAGATCCGCTGCCTAAACTGCCCCAATGCTGTCTCAGCAGTGAAGAAATTGGTGACCTCCTTTCCAGCCACTTATGCCAGCACTCCATGTGCGTGTTCAATTTGCACATGAATTGAGCACACGGGAGGAATGCCGACATTGGTGGCTGGAAAGGAGACCGTCAATGACTTCACTGCTGAAGCAGCACTGGGGTAGTTTGGGCAGTGCATCTCATTGGCTGGCAGGGATCGGGCATCCCTGCCAGCCATTCAGAAGGTACTCCAATCATGGAGGTGACCAGACCCAAAAGTGGTGGGATGGCCCAGGCCCCCAAAGCCCTATGTGGCTATGCCATTGGTTAGCTTGCTTATGCATGAGTGCTTATGCCAGGCCTAAAGTTGTTAACCCCCTATGTGCTACAGATACCTACATAACTTACAGTATTCTAGAGCTGATGCAGAAAGCTACCATAGGTCTAATTGAACTCTTACTGGGGGTTGAATGTGGGTTGTACACACCAAGCAATGCAGAAGGATTGAGCATGGGTGTGATCTCACGCAGCATGCATGGCCGCAATTGCATTAAATTGAATGCTAATGAGCCTATTGAGTATTCCACAGCAAAGAAGAGAGGTAAACAGGGGCTTCTGATGTGTAGTTACCAATAGGTCTGGGGCACCATACAAGGGTCCACAGAAAGGATTTCATGCTAGTTCTTGAGATTTTTGTCTTCATTTGCAACCAGAAGGAAGTCCCTGCAAGGTTCAAGGGCAGACTGGAGGTTACAGACGCATGCACGTCTGAACGAAACTTAGTGTTTTGTTCATCTTTGGTTAAATATGAGCCTTGCAAAAATGATATGTGTGAGCAATATTTGGTAGGCTCACTTAATTAGGTGCAGAAGAACAGGCTCAGTTGCACGCTGATGCTTTCAATTTTGATTGAATATGCACACAAAAGCCACGCTTACCACGACACTTTCTACTTGTGTCCATCATACTCCTTCCCAATACCTGCAAGTTTCCATGCATAAAATTGTATACCTTCAGCGCTTTGCATAGTACGGTATTATGCTAATGGTAGAAGCCTTGTCTTCAGATATCTGCACGCGGCTGTATCGCAAGACTTTCTATGTTACTCAGATCAAGCCTGACTCATGCTCTGCCCAAGCTCCTCCCCCTATGTGTGCCCCCTTTGCAAATACATGCTATATAAGCTAAACTGGTGTTTACAGAATATCACTTAATCTACTACTACTACTACTACTACTTATCACTTCTATAGCGCTACAAGTCATACGCAGCGCTGTACACCGTACATGAAAAGACAGTCCCTGCTCAAAGAGCTCACAATCTAAATAGGACAGGCAAACAGACAGAACAACTAAGAGGTAAGGGAAATTAAAGAGGTGGGAATAAAAGGGTACAGGGCAAGTGAGTAGTGGTTAGGAGTCAAAAGCAGCGTTAAAGAGGTGGGCTTAGCCTGGATTTGAAAACGGCCAAAGACGGGTCTAGACATACAGGCTCAGGAAGTCTATTCCAGGCGTGAGGTGCAGCGAGATAAAAGGACGGATGTCTGGAATTAGTAGTAGAGGAGAAGGGGACAGACGAGAGATTTATCCACAGAACAGAGTACCCGAGGGGGGGGGGGGGCGTAAGGAGAGAAGAGTGGAGAGGTACTGGGGAGCGGTAGAGGGAATGCACTTATAGGTCAGTAAGAGAAGTTTGAATTGAATGTGGAAACAGATAGGGAGCCAGTGAAGTGACTTGAGGAGAGGGCTAATGTGAGCATAGCGACTCTGGCGGAAAATGAGTCGTGCAGCAGAGTTTTGGACTGATTGAAGAGGTAGAGATGGCTAAGAGGGAGGCCGGTGAGAAGCAGGTTGCAATAATCTAGGCGAAAGGTGATAAGAGTGTGGATAAGGGTTCTGGTAGAGTGCTCAGAGTGGAAGGGACTGATTTTGCTGATGTTATAGATGCTGATGTTAATCTAAACATTTGAATGCATAACAGGGGCATTAATTGATCTGTACGCTCAATGGTCCAAATGTGTGAAAACAGCACCAGCAGTGAAGTTGATATGGCTGCGTTTTGGAGATGATAAATATTTTCTGAGGCCAGCCATCAAGGCTATGAAGCTTCCTGATTACCTTAGAAGCAAAACTGACCAATTCTATTGCATCTACTAAGAGAAGGCCTACAAAATAATGAGTGGGGTAGAGCGGACAGATGTGAAGCGTTTGTTTACGCTTTCTAACAATAATAGAACCAGGGGACACAAGATGAAATTAGAATGTGGTAGGTTTAAAACAAATCGGAGAAAGTTTTTCTTTACTCAGCGCGTGGTTAGACTCTGGAACTCATTGCCGGAGAAGGTAGTGACGGCAGCTGGCCTTGCTGAGTTCAAAGGGGGTCTGGACAGATTCCTGAAGGAAACGTCCATTGATCGTTATTAAATTTGGGGGTTTTGCCAGGTTCTTGGGGCTTGGATTGGCCGCTGTCGGAGACAGAGTGCTGGGCTTGATGGACCTTTGGTCTTTTCCCAGCGTGACAGTGCTTATGTACTTTATGTACTAAGGCCATACGATGCCTATTACTCCAGAGAAGGGACAGAAATGGTTAAAGCAGAAGAAAGAGATTTTCTTTGAATTATAAATTACAGTCTGCAGTGGGCTGACTGACTTTGGAAAGGAAAAGTTTGATTGCTTAAATTGTATATTGCCTCTTGACATTAATTACTATGTAAATCCTGAAGATTAACATGGCAGGAAGAAGAGTGGCAAGTTTCAGAAAGAGTAGATTTTTCAGGAGCTTCAATGTTGCATCTGTTACTATAACAACCTTTTCAAACACGTTCCTCCTCCCCATCCTAATTTGAGGCTATGCTTCTATGCCCCATACTCTGGCATTTATTTTAATGCGTACTGGGTGTCTAAGCTGCCAGAAGATAGAACTAAGGTGTCCACCTCCTAAGACATGCAGCAAATAGTGGATAACCATCAGGACCTGAACCTTCACGCACAGAATTAGCAGACCAATCAGCTGAGCATCTCTCTCTCTCTCTCTCTCTCTCTCTCTCTCTCTCTCTCTCTCTCGCCTTTAAAAGGGCCAGTAGTTATGAGCAGCCTAACTCTGCTAAACCTCATTTCTGTGCTTCCGACCAAAGAATGCTCTCAGTTGTGAGAAAAATCTGTCACTGCTCTTGGCATTTTCTCCCAGTTATTGATTTGGGAACCGTAAGCAGTGATACAGAGAAAATGAAGCTTCAGGTCAGGATTTTCGAATTGTGGAAGTAATATCAAGTTGCAGCTTCTTCATAATAATGTCAAAATGTGTATCGTTTTGGAATTCAACACCAGTAGTTAGCTGGTAAGAAAAGGAAAAGCCTACACGTCTACACCTCCAGATGCCAATGGGAATTTCAGATCCTACAGAAGTTTCCTTACTCAGACTTCATTGTTAATAATGATCAAGCACTACCACTTAATTCCTTATGTCGATTATGGTCTCTCTATAGTCGATGAACTAATGTATACTACAATCCAATCTTTCACTCGTGAAATAATATGCAATACCATAACGTATTCTTCATTACCAAGTACGTATGCACCTAATGCAATGCCTTTTGTAATTCTATTACCAGGAAATGACAACCGCCATTACGGCAAATGTAAGCCACATTGAGCCTGCAAATCGGTGGGAAAATGTGCGATACAAATGCTACAAATAAATAAATAAATAAAAATCATTCTAATAAACCAGGGTTGGAAAGGAAAGGAAAAGCTTACTAGATAGTGACCTGCCCGGTACAGAAGCTTCTACTATGCCTGAACACATCCACTTCTTTTAATGATATTGTTGGCTGAGACAGACAGGGTAACGAGCTTCAAATTAGCACCCGTGTCACCAGAGAACTTCACCAAAGTTTATCCTGTAGTGCTGTCCACAGATGGTTTGCATTTCTGCAGCCTGGTGCCTTCAGTCTGGGCTGTCATTTGCATTCACACTTATCCTAATTATGCATTCAGGAAACTCAAGCGTAGAACGTCAAGCATTTCTATACATACCAACAAAATTCACTATAAACAGCATGAGTTTTTGATTCTCCCAAGTTCGGCATTTAACAAAAGCTTCACGGAAGAAGACATTTGCAGCTTTGTTGCATAAACATCAACACTAACCTTAACTGTAGAGCTCTGCACACAGCACATGGTCCCCAACTCCTTGGCCAACATCAGGCACCAGTCCATGAATGAGTTATGAATTTTGCAGCTATGGCTTTGTACGACACTTAGACTCCAAACTGACAAGCTCTTCAAACAAAGTAAGACCTTCACCCTAGTGCAATGCTCTTTGATTTCCTTCTCTGTGCTTAATTGTGCCTGTTAACTTCCTAAACCAGAGAGACCTATCATCATCAGACCCATTATTTCCATAAGAACATAAGAGTAGTCATACTGGGTCAGACCAGTGGACCATTTAGCCCAGTATCCTGTTTTCCAAACAGTGGCCAAGCCAGGTCACAAGTACCTGGCAGAAACCCAAATTGTGGCAACATTCCACGTAGGACCCAAAAAATAGCAAGATTCTGGAATCCTAAAGAGTGACAAGATTCCATGCAGAATCTCAGAGTAGCAACATTCCATACTACAAATCCCAGGGCAAGCAGTTGCTTCCCATGTCTGTCTCAATAGCAGACTATGGACTTTTCCTCCAGGAATTTGTCCAAACCTTTTTTAAACCCAGATACGCTAACCGCTGTTACCACATCCTACGGCCAAGAGTTCCAGAGCGTAACTATTCGTTGAGTTGAAAACATTTATCCTCCTATTTGTTTTAAAAGTATTTCCATGTAACTTCAAGTGTCTCCTAGTCTTTGTACTTTTGGAACAAGTAACAAATCGATTTACTTCTACTCATTCTACACCACTCAGGATTTTGTAGACCTTGATCATATCTCCCCTCAGCCGTCTCTTTTCCAAGCTGAAGAGCCCTAACCTCTTTAGCCTTTCCTCATACGAGAGGAGTTCCATCCCCTTTATCATTTTAGTTGCTCTTCTTTGAACCTTTTCTAATTCCGCTATATCTTTGTTGAGATATGGCGACCAGAACTGAACACAATACTCAAGGTGCGGACGCACCATGGAGCAATACAAAGGCATTACAGTATTTTCAATACAAAGGCATTACAGTATTTTCAATCTTATTCACCATCCCTTTTCTAATAATTCCTAGCATCCTGTTTGCTTTTTTGGCTGCCACCGCACACTGAGCAGAAGATTTCAGCGTATTATCTACAATGACACCCAGATCTTTTTCTTGAATGCTGACCCCCCAAGGTGTAGACCCTAGCATCGGGTAACTATGATTCAGATTATTCTTTCCAATGTGCATCACCTTGGTCAATGCGGGAGTCGCAATGGGGCACCTGGACCTTCTAGGCAATTTGTAACAACCTCTTCAGAGAACTGATATCCCTGAGACGCACAGGCTGGTCCAAAGGATTGATGTTCCCTAATGTACTTTGTCTCCTTTTTGTAAAGTGTGGAATAGAATTAACCCCCTTCAAGTGCCAATGGGCTTCTAACACAAATCAAGAAAGATTGAAATTCCAAAGTTGCATTGTCTGTGAAATCCAGTTCTTCAGGATTATGGCAATCATTAACCAGAAAGAAGTTAGCAGGAAGCACTGAAAAAAATTACGTTGGCTTGTATTATAGTGTTCCCAATCTGGCTGCAACTAGAGCCGCGTCGCAGCCTTACTGGATGTCATACAGAAAGTATTTTTTCTCCATAGAGCATTTTATAACTTCACCTGCTCTAAACCGCTTGCTTGATGGAGCATCCAAAGTAATTCCAACACTATATTTCATTGTCACATTTATTTGCTGTAGGTGTCAGTCAATGGCAGAGAAGGATGGCTTTTTCCCCCAGCAGATAAACTGTTGATATACACATTACAAAAGTAAAAAAAGGAAAAGAAAACCTGTGTGTTTCATCTGAAAGATTATAAAAATGTGTTCTCGCAAGATTATGCTTTCCTTAGAAATGAATTTTAGGGACCCGTCAATGAGATTTTAAAATAGAACCATGGGGGATGGCAATTCACAAGTACAGGCTTTTCAGAGTTGGCATTCAGAGCTCCTGCCCGCTGAAATTGTGCCAACCAAGCCAAACTCAGACATTAACTGGCACATACCCAGAGAACGCCACTGAATATTTGGACTGATCGCCAAGGCACAATCCTGTTAGTGTTGGTGTGGTCCGGGGACAGAGTTGGAGCAGAGCTGGGAATTATTCAGGCGCTGCTGAAATTCAGGAGAGATTCCCATTAACCTAGGGGCAGCAACAAGACCATCCTAAATGAACTGGGTATCTATCCACCAGGGGCGTAGCCAGACTTCGGTGGGAGGGAGGTCCAGAGCCCAAGGTGAGGGGGCACATTTTAGCCCCCCCCCCCCGGCGCCGCCAACCCCCACCCCCCCTGCCACTGCCGACCTTGCTGCCACCACCGCCACCACCAACTTTGCCCCCCCTAACGATGACCCTCTCGACCCCCCCTCCTGCTGCCAACCCACTGTCGCCTACCTTTGCTGGCAGGGGACCCCAACCCCCGCCAGCCGCGGTCCTCTTCTTCTCGCAAAAGGCTTCCTTCTGTTTCTGACATCCTGCACATTGTACATGCAGGAAGTCAGACTTGCAGAACAAAGCCTTGCAGATCTGCAAGGCTTCATTCTGTGAGTCTGACGTCCTGCACGTTGTACGTGCAGGATGTCAGAAACAGAAGAAAGCTTTTTGCGAGAAGAAGAGGACTTGGGTTGGGGTCCCCCGCCAGCAAAGGCAGGCGACGGCAGGTTGGCGGCGGGAGGGGAGGTCAAGAGGGTCATTGGCAGGGGGGTCCAGGGCCAAATCTATGGGGGCCCAGGCCCCCCTGGCCCCATGTAGCTATGCCACTGCTATCTACATGGGAGGAATTCTATAAATTGCCGCCAAACTTAGGTGCCGGGATGATCCGAGCTAAACTTTCTATTTTGCAAAGGGCACATTGCATGAGGTGCTCTTTACAGAATAGTAGCTTAGCGCAGATCTTGCGCCTAACTTTGGCTGCTGCACTTAATGCCTGCTGAAACCTGGTCTAAATCTGACACTCTACTAACGGCAGTTGGGTGCATAAATGATCCTATTCTATAACATCGTGCCTAACTTCTGGTAATGCCCCTAACCCACCCATGCCCCTCCCGTGGCTACGCCCACTTTTCAATTGCACACTATACAATTTAGGTGTGCATTTTATAGACTAGGGTGCATGGTAGATCCATGTGTAAATCCGAATGACTGCCAATTATCACCAATTATTGATAGTGGCTAATTATCTAATTGGTTTAGCATGGATACTGTCTCTGAATATCAGCTGTACCCAGGGAACTTCTGGCAGGCCATTGAGTACCTGAATAACCAGTGCTAAATACCTGGGTCTAATTTAATCACTGAAAGAAACACCTCTCTGCTTTTAATTTTTGTGTTGCAAATAGTGCTCGCATTTTCGTACACAATGAAAAACCTTTGCTCATGTCAACCCAGCCACCTGCCACCTTCAGTTGCTAGAGCAATAAACGAGCTAGAGAAAAAGGGTTCCATCCCCATCCTCTGTCACTCAGTCAGGCCCCAACATACAATTCTCTGGCATACGGTTTGTTGCACCTGGGAATATTTGGGAACATCTAGAGGTCATTTTTAGCACACGCTAAAAACTAGAAACGCCCGTAGGAATATATGGGTGTCTCTAGCGTTTAGCGCAGGTTAAAAACACTAATGTGCCTTTGTAAAAGACCCCCTAATTGAAGAAAGCATCAATCCCACTTACTCTGACATAATACAAACCAAAGAGCTGCAATGATCATTCATTGATCTGGATGATTACACGTTTGCTGAAGAAATTCAAAAAAAGCTAATTTGACTCTGGTTTTTATAACTTATTACTCTGATCTGAGAAATTTAAGAGCAGTGAGCATCTCCGTGGGAGTAGACCATGCCTTGCCAAACACGTCAGAAATGTTTTTAACAAATAGGCCCTAAAGAGTGAAAACATTTGCAACTGTGTGGATTTAAGACTAAACATTTTATTTCTAAGTGAATCTTGTGTGATTCAGGTTGAATTACTGCTTTGCCCTGCCTCATCATCGTCCTCACTTCCTCCCCTTATGATACCATGGAAATCTCTTAATCTCATTAACAGACATCAATTCATTATCTCTAATTGGTTTGCTTTGTTGGGAGAACAGGTTTTAATTAACTCTTTCTTTAAAATGAACTAGGGACATCCGAAGCATTAAAGAGGTCTTTATGCTCTTATTAATGAGTTTAATTTATATATTTCCTCCGTGAGTCAACTTAATTTTATTCACACCATCCTCCCTGCTGCAAATTAGCATTAACCACTGCTCTTCTTTTGCCGAACGCACATTGTATGTAGATTTGCGGTTGACTTTTCAGACCTGTTTTATTCCTATTAAAACAGAGAGAAGTTCTTGTTGAAAGCAATTTAACCAGTCAGAAGCAGCTCCTGGCTGGTGAAATCACTTGTTCAGGACTAACTGATCATATTCACTGACACTTAACTGATTAGTGAAAATAACCGGTTAGCGCTGAATGTGAAACTAGACCATTATTAACTGGACTTGGGAAAAAGCCACTATTTGTGGGACAAGCAGCATAAAATGTTTCGTACTTCATTGGGATCTTGCCAGGTATTTGTGACCTGGATTGGCCACTGTTGGAAACAGGATGCTGGGCTCGATGGACCTTTGGTCTGCCCCAGTATGGCAATACTTATGTACTTGGGATTGTGAATGGAATCTTGCTACTCTTTGGGGTTCTACATGGAATGTTGCACATTTTGAAATTCTGCATGGAATATTGTTATTCTTTAGAATTCTAGAATCTTGCTTCTGTTTGGGGTTCTACATGGAATGTTGCTACACTTTGAAATTCTGCATGGAATCTTGTTATTCTTTAGAATTCTAGAATCTTGCTTCTGTTTGGGGTTCTACATGGAATGTTGCACATTTTGAAATTCTGCATGGAATCTTGTTGTTCTTTAGAATTCTACAATCTTGCTGCTCTTTGGGGTTTTACATGGAATGTTGCAACACTTTGAAATTCTGCATGGAATCTTGTTGTTCTTTATAATTCTAGAATCTTGCTTCTGTTTGGGGTTCTACATGGAATGTTGCTACACTTTGAAATTCTGCATGGAATCTTGTTATTCTTTAGAATTCTACAATCTTGCTACTCTTTGGGGTTTTACATGGAATGTTGCTACACTTTGAAATTCTGCATGGAATCTTGTTGTTCTTTATAATTCTAGAATCTTGCTTCTGTTTGGGGTTTTACATGGAATGTTGCTACACTTTGAAATTCTGCATGGAATCTTGTTGTTCTTTAGAATTCTAGAATCTTGCTTCTGTTTGGGGTTCTACATGGAATGTTGCTACATTTTGAAATTCTGCATGGAATCTTGTTGTTCTTTAGAATTCTAGAATCTTGCTACTCTTTGGGGGTCTACATGGAATGTTGCTACACTTTGAAATTCTGCATGGAATCTTGTTGTTCTTTAGAATTCTAGAATCTTGCTACTCTTTGGGGGTCTACATGGAATGTTGCTACACTTTGAAATTCTGCATGGAATCTTGTTTAGAATTCTAGAATCTTGCTACTCTTTGGAGTTCTACATAGAATGTTGCTATTCTTTGTTTTTCTGCCAGGTACTTGTGACCTGGATTGGCCACTGTTGGAGGCAGGATGCTGGGCTTGATGGATCTTTGGTCTGTCCAAGTATGGCAATACTTATGTACTTATGTATTTTGGGGGCTTTCCAGGGGCACAGTCAGCACTTGGCTGATTTAGTGTCAGTATTCAGCCCTTAACCAGCCAAGATAACTGCATAAATAGGACAACAAAAGTCAGCGTTATCTTTATGTGGTAACCCATAGCAGGTTAAGGGGTACTTTTACTTAGCCGCATAGGTGCGTCCAACACACGTCAAACTGGAACTACCGCCCTGGGCAGTAATTCCATTTCTGATGCACGTCCAAAATGTGCAGTAGAAAATATTTTCTATTTTCTACCATGTGGTGCTTACCCGGCGGTAATCAGAAGTGTACGCGTGCTGATGCTTACCACCCGGTTAGCGCGTGAGACCTTAACGCCAAATCAATGGGTGGTGGTAAGGTCTCAGGCCAAAAATGGATGCGTGCTTGTTTTAATTTTGCCGCATGTCCGTTTTTGGCCACATTTTTAAAAATGCCTTTTTTCCAGGTGCGCTGAAAAATGGACCTGTGCGCATCCACAATACACGCCTACACCAGCGCAGGCCTTAGTAAAAGGGGCCCCTAAGTGCTCATCGGGGCCCTTTTGCAAAGGCACAGCAAGCCTACTGTGGGCTTGCCATGTGCCAATTTGGCACTACCAAGCCCACTGTGCACCAGTCCCAACACATAAATTTTTTTTTCAATTTTTAGTGCCAAGGGCTCACCCAGCGGTAATTGAGCAGCACCTTGTGCTGCCTGGCTACTTCCAGGATAGTGTGGGAGCCCTGACTGCCTCCTAAATACGTAGCGGTAAGGGGTACCCCAGAAAATAGCCATGTGGCAAGTGTTTAACTTACCCCATGGCCATTTCATGTTTTTTAAACCTTTTACCTGCTGCGGTAAAAGGAGGTCTCGGTGCACGGCAAATCCACACGCCAACGCTACAGCAGGGCCCCTTTCCCTGCAGCTTTGAAAAAGGGGTCCTTAACTGGCTGTGGTTTTGCCAGCACTGTAAACCTGGAAATTCAACGCCACAGCCCAGATATGGCCGGGCATTGAATTTGCAGCTTATAAAGCCAGTAGAGGTCAACAAAACACTGAATATCTGCCCCAAAATATTATTTTCAAAGGCCTGCTCATATTGCCTCAGAATTATTTTAATCTCAGTGAAGACAATTTTCAAAGCCATTGACCTGCGTAAAAAGCACTTGACTGAACATTACTCACCTCTGTGTACTAGTAGCTGAACTTCTAAGGGCTGTTTCCCGAGACAAAGATATGAGAGGAGAGATGTGCATGTGGATGAAATTTTCACATGGGCTCATCATTGCCCTTCTCAGCTGCCTGCACAGAAGAACAGGTACAAAACATGCAGAAGTTTTCGTTTTGTTATGGTATTTTCATTTTGCCTGTGGCTTGCTTTCTTTTCTTTCTAATGAAACAGGAACAGGAGTGGAGGGGTAGCCTAATGGTTAAAGCACCAGGCCGAGGACCAGCAAAACCTGGTTTAAATCCTGCTGCGGTGCTTTTTGACCTTGGGCAAGTCATTTAACCCTCCATTGTCTCAGGTACAAAATTTAGATTATAAGCCTTCTGGGGACACAGAAATACCTAGTACATCTGTGTCACTATTAAATCCAAATAAATAAATCAAAACTGTTAGAAAGTAATGAAAAATAGAACATTTTTAATTATGTTGGATTCCCATAGCACTCTTCTCCTGCAGCAAAGAGAAAAACCCCTCCCAGGACCTCTTCCCCATTTCTCATTCCACCTTCCCCTGATTTGCTCACTAACCCTTTAACTTGTAGTGCCTTTTATAAGATTGTCCTCATATGGTACATAGTATTTATGTGAGGTAAATTGTATTTGTTTTTATTGTGTATGTATATATTTGGAAACTGCCTAGGATGTAGGAGGGGTATAAATTTTAAAAATAAATAAATGTGTATCTTCTTTTGAGCAGGTGTAAATTTGTGCATCTCAATCTGTGCCCTATTGCAGTTGGGTCTCGGAGCCTGTTCCATAGATGCCTTTGTTTCTTTTATAAAAGAGTTTAAAATAGTCTTGGAATTCTTACATTGACATCCTCTTCTAAAATCAAAACCTAAATGTTTCCTTAACCTTGATAAGTGACAGCCTACATTTCAATTGTACTGAAAAGCAACTAGGGGCAACCATTGTGATTCGTCAGACAGAATCATGTGATCATGCATGATGACCCTTCAAGGCACAGTCACCTTCCCAGCCAATGGCAAGGCAGCTTTCATACGAGGTGGTGACATCAAATGCGCTGTAGCATCCATGAGGTTTCAACTAAGCCTGTCTAAAAAGTGGGACACATTATATTTCCCTATCCAGCTTATTTTCGAAGGTGATCGCCGGCCATCTTCTGACACAAATCGGGAGATGGCTGGCCATCTCCTAAAGCCGGCCAAATCGGTATAATCGAAAACAGATTTTGGCCAGCGCCAACTGCTTTCCGTTGCGGAGCTGACCAAACTTCAAGGGGGCGTGCTTTGAGATGCCCGGCTTCGCCCGATAATGGAAAAAAGAAAGCAGGCCTTGACGAGCATTTCGCCGGCTTCACTTGGTCCCTTTTTTTTCAGGTCCAAGTCCCAAAAAAGTGCCCAAACTGACCAGATGACCACCGGGGGGAATCAGGGATCACCTCCCTTGACTCCCCCAGTGGTCACTAAACTGCTCCCACTCTCAAAAAAACAACTTTAAAAACTTTTTTTGCCAGCTTCAAATGTCATACTCCGGTCCATCACAGCAGTCGGTCCATCACAGCAGTATACAGGTCCATGGAGCAGTTTTAGTGGGTGCAGTGGACTTCAGGCAGGCGGACCCAGGCCCATCCCCCCTACCTGTTACACGTGGTGGAAAATGGGAGCCCTTCAAAACCCACCTGAAACCCACTGTACCCACATGTAGGTGCCCCCTTCATCCCTTAGGACTATGGTAGTGGTGTATAGTTGTGGGGAGTGGGTTTTGGTGGGGGGTTGGGGGGCTCAGGCACCCAAGGTAAGGGAGCTATGCACCTGGACCAATTTGCGAAGTCCACTATAGTGCCCCCTAGGGTGCCCAATTGGTGCCCTGGCATGTGAGGGGGACCAGTGCACTACGAATCCTGTCCCCTCCCACGACCAAATGCCTTGGATATGTTCGTTTTTCAGATGGGCGCCATCGGTTTCCATTATCAGCGAAAACCGAGGGCGCCTATCTCTAAATCCGGCGATCTCAGCATTTAGGTCAACCATCTTTAATGTTGGCCTAAGTGTTGAGATTTGGGCACCCCCAACCGTATTATTGAAAAAAAAGATGGCTCGCCATCTTTTTTGAAAATACAGTTGGCTCCTCCCATTTACGGAGCCAGCCCTGGAGATGGCTGGCGCTGTTCAATTATGTCCCTCCATGTTACAGCGAGCCAAAATTCCTGGATACTGCTCCATTTCTACACCAGCCCTCCGGTTTAAGCAGAAGGCATTTACCCTCTCCATGGTGCTGAAATTCAGGTCCACTTCTTCCTGCATCTCTGTAAGACTGGGTTTACTGATTTCACAGCAAAAATTCTTCACTCAAATTTAGATTTGGCATATCCAATCGCTTATCTTCAAAAACCTAGAAACACAGCAGGCTTTGATCCCTGCCAGTATAAAATTATGACTAATTTCACAATCCTAATGCATTTCTCTGGAATGTGCATCTCTCCCTTCCCCCCCCCCCCCCCCCATACAACGATGCAGAAAACAAAGTCTCCTCACACACATTAAAATAATAGGAGACTGAGGAAATTCAAAAGGATGACCTTTCCTCCCTATGGAATAATTCTCCCCTTTAGGACCCCAGAGAACCTAAGGTCTTTTATCTCTTCAAATCAGGGCTGCGTCTTTGACCTTGTCTTAAATCTATTGCTTGAAGTGTTTAAATTGATACATCAGAACTTTGCCTAACTAAACTGTCAATTTAAAAATGAATTTCCGAAAGGACATTATGACAAACAAACAAGACACAGTTTGCTCCATGCTATCTGGTCCCCAGTTCCTTTCAGCATGCTGCTGTCTATCACATCCTTTATCATTTTGGTCTATTCCGTGCTGCTTTGTCTCTCATCTTTTTCACAGTTGCACTTCCCCTTCTGCTCCCCGTAGTACTGAGCCCTTTCCAGAGGAAGCTGCTGGTACTGTGTCTGCCAGAAACAAGAGTATTTGCAGGAATGACTCAGAGAGAGGAGGGAGAAAGCTGTCTGGCTTTTTTGTTGTTGTTGTTTTAATATACTAATGCAGTCTTAGTTTGGAGCTGAAAGTGTGCAGTGAAGAAAATCAGTCACTGCTATCAAAAAAAGTGTTTTTAAAGGTCACAAAAAGAGCAAGCAGGCAGAGAGGACCGCTGGGACAGATGTGCACTAGGATGGGGGGAGGTATTTCTAGCCGCGTGCTACTAATTTCTTTCAAGAGGCTCTCGCCACTTCTGGGCAACTCAATAGTGTAACAAGGGGCTCCCAAGAGGCTCCTCGTGCCCAGTGCTTGAGAGTTGCGAGGTATACCGTGCTCGTGCTTTACAGATTCTGAGAAAAGAAAAAAAAAATGCAAAAATGCTATTCAGCAGCCAAGGTTTTGCCCTTTGATGGATCCAATTAATAATGCATTAGGCAAAGAAGACTCTTTGCAATCTCCCTTCAGGTCATTATAAGATTTTCCCTGAGTGAATTTCCTGTAAGGCTGCCAACAAGCGCCGTGTCACAAGGGACAGACCTAGCTGGTACTGGGAGTAAAACCGTGTCCCCTTTTTTTTGTTACATTTGTACCCCGCGCTTTCCCACTCATGGCAGGCTCAATGCGGCACGCAATGGAGGGTTAAGTGACTTGCCCAGAGTCACAAGGAGCTGCCTGTGCCGGAAATCAAACTCAGTTCCTCAGGACCAAAGTCCACCACCCTAACCACTAGGCTACTCCTCCACTGTTGCTACTATTTGAGATTCTACATGGAATGTTCCTATTCCACTAGCAACATTCCATGTAGAAGTCGGCCCTTGCAGATCACCAATATGGCTGCGCAGGCTTCTGCTTCTGTGAGTCTGACGTCCTGCACATACGTGCAGGACGTCAGACTCACAGAAACAGAAGCCTGCGCAGCTTTCTACATGGAATGTTGCTAGTGGAATAGCAACATTCCATGTAGAATCTCCAATAGTAGCAACATTCCATGTAGAATCTCCAATAGTATCTATTTTATTTTTGTTACATTTGTACCCTGCGCTTTCCCACTCATGGCAGGCTCAATGCGGCTTACATGGGGCAATGGAGGGTTAAGTGACTTGCCCAGAGTCACAAGGAGCTGCCTGTGCCGGGAATCAAACTCAGTTCCTCAGGACCAAAGTCCACCACCCTAACCACTAGGCCACTCCTCCACTCCTTAAGACATGAAACTGGTTGGCAATACGATGTAGCCTGTGGTTAAATCAAGAAGTGGTAATGTAGCAAAATGTCTAGATTATTCTTTATGTCCAAATGCTCCCAGATCCTCCTTATTTATTTATTTTATTTATTTGTTACATTTGTATCCCACATTTTCCCACCTGTTTGCAGGCTCAATGTGGGTTACATAATACCCTAGGCGTGCGTATGTTTAACTTTTATGGATATTTTTAGAGCAGATTCTTCATTTCAGTGAGATTGGCAGTATTTAACCCTTTCAAGAGTGCATTATGCTGAACCGGCTCGCCTTAAGCATGTTGATAGATTTGCATGGTAGTCTGCTGCTATTAGAATGGCTGCTGGTTTTGTATAAATTAATTCATATTGAACGAACAACGTAGCACTGGCAGATCACTAGCACTCCTATTTTTATGGCCTAACCAGACCATTACTGATGGGTACTTATAATGCGGAGCCTTTTCTGAGATAAACAGTGGAGGCAATATTCAAAGCGATTTAAGTGGAGAGGAGAGAGGTTCCCTACAGTTAAATCGTGCTCAGTGGGATGACCACCAGGGCAGTGCCATTGACTATCGGCTCTAGCTGCTGAAAGTGAAGCCAGACAGCGGAGAGGAGTTCCGGGGTGGAGTCGGGCAAGAGCCGACCCTATTCAGTACCGGTGCCTGCTTAGCTATGCAACCCAATTGGACCACTCAAAAGGCCGTCCTAGCTTTGCAAGCTCCGAATATTGCCCAGCACTCAAATAGCTTCCAGGTTGTGGCTACAGTTAGGGTCTGTACTCTCCTCCCTCCACCCCTGGCCAAAAGATGACTCTATTCCTGGACCCCCTCCCCCCCCCCCCCACACACACAGAGACAAGCACAGTATCTGCTCCTGGACCATACTCCCCCACCCCCAAGCATAGCATCTGCTCCCAGATCTCCCCTCCCAGAACAGCAATACCCTCCCAGACCCCCCCCCCCCCCCACACACACTAATGCCCTTCACACCCTATAGGCTCCTCTGAGCCTACTACCTTTATAATTCCTGGGGGGTCTAGTGTTCTTTTGGGCAAGAGTGATCCCCAGTTGCCTCTAGCCATGCCAACTCTCAAGCCTCAAAATGGCTTCCTCAACATCTAGAGGCAGTCATGAGGTATTTCGCAGAGCGGATACTTCCTGTATTCAATGAGGCTGATACTATTCAGCCCCTCAAGTAAGCATTTTCCTCAGTCTACTTGTTTTAAAATACGTTGAGAGATCTATTGGTAATATGCTGGAATCAGAATTCCAGAATTTTACTGCTTGAAGATGAATTAAGGCGACAGGATAATTGTTTGTCCTGAGGGAGGCAGAAGCCAAAACGTGGCCATGTTGGGCTCATTTGAATAAAAGGTGACTTTTCACCACTGTGCTAGACTGTGTTGTATCGAACTCTGTTTCATATCATAGTGGTTTTGTAATCCTGTGATGAGGGAGAGACAGATAGGAGCCTTTTTTTTTTCGTTTATGAAAGTGTAGATCAGGGTAACTAGTGCAGGTTCTTAGTTCCGCTTTCACTTGCTTTTCTCTCATAAGGAAACCAAGGTTTTACTAGGTGAAGAATCCTTACCTGTACTGCCGACAATAGACCATATAAGGGCCTTTTTACTACATGGCATTAAGGGCCAGATTCTATATATGGTGCCTAAAAAATCCATGAGGTAAATATTTCCAGCTAAGCATCAATATAATAAATGGCGAGTGTCGTACTCACTCGCAAATGCACAGTAGAGACCCTCTCTGCCCCGCCCCCGCGTCAATACGTGATGACGGGGGTGGAACAGAGAGGGTCTCTACTGCGCATTTGCGAGGGACACCGCCGTCTCTAACGCTCCCCCCACCCGGAGTCGCCGCCGCCACCCACCTTCCACCCGGTCGGGCCCTCGCTCCACTATTGAAACAGCGAGGGCACGCAGCACACAGCTCTGCTGAGCTGCCGTCGGCCTTCCTTCTTCTCTGCCTGTGTCCCGCCCTCGACGACGTTACGTCACACGAGGGCGGGACACAGGCAGAGAAGAAGGAAGGCCACGGCAACTCAGCAGTAGAGCTGTGTGCTGCGTGCTCTCACTGTTTCAATAGCGGAGCGAGGGCCCGACCGCGTGGAAGGTGGGTGGCGACGGCTCCGGGGGGTGCGAACTCGGAGGGGAAGCGACAGGGGTGAACTCGGTGGCAGGGTGGGGGGGGCTTTCCAAACCCCCCCTTCCTATACTAGCCCGTTTTTACAGGCTGAACGGCTAGTATTCTATAAGCGGCACATAGATTGAGGCTGGTATATAGAATACGCATAGTTAATATACCAGTACTTAAAAATACGCACATCCATTTACACTAATGAAAACATAGCATAACTCCCCGCCAGGGGCGTAGCCAGACCTCGACGGGATGTGGGCACTGTTTAGCCGCCTCCCCCCGCTGCCCCCCCCCCCCAGCCACCGCATCAGGTACCTTGTTTGCTGGTGGGGGTCCCCAATCCCCGCCAGCCGAAGAGTCTTATTCAGCACCGGTCGACTCCAGCACCTTCGTTGTGTGATCATCTGTTTATGATGCCTTACATCCTGCACCGTGCATGTAGCCGTGCATGATCACACAACGAAGGCGCTGGAGTCGACCGGCGCTGAATAAGACTCTTTGGCTGGCCAGGGCGTAATCTGTGGGGGCCCATGCCCCCGTGGCCCCACGTAGCTACGCCCCTGCTCCCACCTAGATTTACATGCACTGGGCCAGATTCTATAACATTGCCCATTCCCCCCCCCCCCCCCATCCTTATTTTTAATTTTCTAGACATACTGTATCATTAATTTTTTATATTTTTCATATTTTTTTCTAAAATTAATTCAGAATGAGTGATCATTCATCAATCCATATAGCTATCAATTGAATGCTATATGGATTGACTGAATGCTCACTCCTTTTGAATTAATTTTAGAAAAATATGAAAATTTAATGAAACAGTATTTCTACAAAATTAAAGGGTTTTGGTCGATGATTAAAACAGTCAGTAAGTGATTGTGTTGTCTGACCCTTGACCATTGATTAGGGCAGAGTGATCCAGTGACATCTGAGACCTTTTCCTCCTTTGAAAGATATTTTGGTGAACTACAGATGCACTCATTTTCAAAGCACATAGACTTACAAAGTTACGTGGAGAGGCATAATTGAACAGGGCGCCCAAGTTTTCCTGAGGGCGTCCTCGCAGGACGTCCACGCAAAGGGGTGGGGAAATCCGTATTATCAAAACAAGATGGTCGGCCATCCTTCGTTTCGATAATACAGTTGGGGACGCCCAAATCTCAACATTTAGGTCGTCCTTAGAGATGGTTATCCCCGGTTATCAGCGATAATGAAAACCGAGGACGCCCATCTCAGAAACGACAAAATCCAAGCCATTTGGTTGTGGGAGGAGCTTGTTATTGCTGGGATTCATACGATAGAAATGATGCTCTTTTGTGTCAGCATTTAAACACCTGTGTTAATATCTTGAGAAGTTTTAAATTATAAGGAACAGTATTGGATATTTTTGTTTGATTACAGTTATTCCAACCGGGCTCAATGCAGAGCTAGAGTGGATGATGGTAGTATGATCCTGGGTCCTGTGATTGGTTGGTTTATAATCAGCTGATACTATAAATTTGTATGAGTAAGATGCGGCCGCCATGTTGATTGAATGAAGTTATTAGGTCAACAAGATGAGTCGGAGGTATTGAAAGATAGGGGTGATTTATTAACAAATATTTTTCATAATAGTTATATATCGATTGAGGTTTTAATGGCCTCATTGCAGGGGAATATCCTTGAGAAAGCTGGAGGCGAAACACGTGCCATGTCAGATGAGAAACCCCCAAGCAGACAATACCTGTGCAGAAGAAAGGGATCCTCAGGAGCTTAGCCTAGAATGGGTGGCAGAGCTGGTGGTTGGGAGGCGGGGCTAGTGTGGGCAGACATATACGGTCTGTGCCAGAGCCGGTGGTTGGGAGGCGGGACTAGTGCTAGGCAGACTTATACGGTCTGTGCCAGAGCCGGTGGTGGGTGGCAGGGATAGTGCTGGGCAGACTTATACGGTCTGTGCCAGAGCTGGTGGTTGGGAGGCGGGGTTGGTGGTTGGGAGGCGGGGATAGGGCTGGCCAGACTTATACGATCTGTGCACTGAAGAGGACAGTACAAATAAATTCATATGTGCTACTTTTTTTATCTTCTTGGGCAGACTGGATGGACCGTGCAGGTCTTTTTCTGCCGTCATCTACTATGTTACTATGTTACTATTAAGATGAGTAAATTTTATCTTTCGTAAAGATGACTCGAATGAAAAAAACATATATGAGATAAATTTAAGGGATTTGAAGAAGTGATGAAGAAGTGAAAGTGTAAATCACGGAGGGTGGTGTATATTGACCCTGTGCGATGCTACTGGGGTTTAAAAAAACAGTATAAATAATTTAGATTTTTGGTGGATTTGAGGGCCAGAATTTCTAGTACCATTTAAACACTGTGCATCATTCTGGTCCTCAAACTCTGTGCAAACAAGTTCACCTTAGCCAACATACGTAACATAGTAACATAGTAACATAGTAAATGACGGCAGAAAAAGACCTGCATGGTCCATCCAGTCTGCCCACCACTCAGTTTCTACACACCAATATGTCTCCTATTAGCTTCAAGTCAGAAATCATTTGAAACTACCTTTGTACTGCTATTTGAAAAGATCACCCAAGTTTTGGTCAAGATGGTAAAAGACAGATTCGCTGAGTCCAGAGCATGTGGTATGAAACATCATTATGTCACTTTTTAAATAAAGGTGGGTCAAGACCATCTGTTCCTCCAGTTACCCCATCTAAGTGCCAAGCAGTCGTGTACAACAGCAGTTACGGATACCAGGCTCAGGATTAATTTAGAAACTAGCATTTTATCTTGAATCGCATCCGCACAGTTGGCATGAGGTTCCCTGTCAATCAATCAGAGCTGCCACCTGGGATAACCAACTTCCGTCTCTGTCGGCAAAGCCTCCAAAATCTGTAAACCTCAAGAAGAATTAAACTTACAGTTAGCTTACATTTTTATATTTTAGAACCGAGACCTAATTTCCTTGGGAAAGGAGGGTATGGTTTGGTCAGTGTTTATGACCACAAGTCATTTAGGGCTTAGCTGGGACAGGGAAAATGGCCTACGGGTAGGGTTGTATCCAAGTACCTAGTGGCTAGAGTATGAGACTGGAGACCTGGGTTCAAATCCCACTACTTTTATGAATAATCTTTGTAACCTTGAGCTACTTGCTTTATCTTTCCTTGCCACAGGTATCTGTTTAGGTTCTCAACCCAGTCCTCAGGACACAGCTAGCCAGTCAGGTTTCCAGGATACCCCCAATGAATTTGCATGAGATAATTTGCATGTATTAGCTCCATTTTATACAAATCTATCTTGGGCATATTCATTGGGGGTATCCTGAAAAATTGACTAGCTGGGTGTGTCCTGAGGACTGAGTTGAGAACCCCTGACTTAGACTGTAAGTTCTTTGGGGCAAGGGATTCATACATCACCCTGGATCCATGACCATTGATTCCCCATCTCTGCTTAGCCAAGGTATGGACCGAAGTGAATGTCATAATTGAGTTGTGTTGTATGCGTGGATATACACTGACCTGTAGCCACGCATATTAATATGCAGTAGCAACCACTGCCCCATGTCATCATTGGCTTCCTTCTTCCAAGTACCAAGAGCAGACAATCCGCCCTGAGCAGGCTATCTTTCAAACTAAGCAGAAATTCTTCTCAGTACTTGTGCAAAGGGACCCTAATCCTTCTAGGTTATATATAGATTTGTACAATACATGGGCTCTTCAGCTTGGAGAAAAGGCGGCTGAGGGGTGATATGATAGAAGTCTACAAGATAATGAGCGGAGTAGAGCGGACAGATGCGAAGCGTTTGTTTACACTTTCAAACAACAATAGAACCAGGGGACACAAGATGAAGCTAGAATGTGGTAGATTTAAAACAAACAGGAGAAAGTTTTTCTTCACTCAGTGTGTAGTTGGACTCTGGAACTCGTTGCCAGAGAATGTAGTGACAGCAGCTGGCTTTACAGAGTTTAAAGGGGGTTTGGACAGATTCCTGAGGGAAAAGTCCATTGAACATTATTAAATTTTTTGGGGGGGGAGGGGGTTTTGCCGGGTTCTTGAAGCCTGAATTGGCCGCTGTCGGAGACAGGATGCTGGGCTTGATGGACCCTTGGTCTTTTCCCAGTATGGCGGTGCTTATGTACTTATAGATTCTATATATGGTAACTAAAATCTAGGCGCATCCAATTTACTCTCCGAGCGGTATTCTATAAGCTGCGTCTACATTCAGATGCGGTTTATAGAATAGCACATAGGCCGGGTGGATGCGCCTGGATTTAGACGCAGCCATTTACGCGAAAAGCTGGCGTAAATACCTGCGCTTAAATCTAACCGTGCTCCCCTGAATTCTATAACCACACACGTAGATTTGATTGATTGCCCTGACACACCCACACTCCCTCCCATTGCCCCTGCCCCCTTTTTAGCTATGCATACTGGAATTTACGCACGCCTCTTTTTAGAATAAGCTTAAAAAGATGCGAGCATAAATTCCAATTATTGCCAACTAGTGTTGATAATTGGTCATTGTCAGCCAATTATCAATACTAATAGGCTCAAATAATTGAGTAGCGCAAGTAAATTGGCCGTGCGCTACCCGGCGCTCCATAAATAGAATCCAGGGGATGACATCTTCATCTTCTTCTCAGGTTAATGCCTTGACTGCTAATGAGCTTGCTGGTAGATTCAGAGATAACATTTTAGCATTTCAGGCAACCAAGATTGGACAGTCCAATGACCTTAAGACTGGTGACCTTTCTTCAATGGAAGATACCAACCCATCTAGTTGTTTATCAAATTTTTGCACTGCCCTCACCTATTGTGTTAACAAAGGTAGTCTCATGTCTGCATTCCTGTACTTTTCCGATAAACTGCCCATTTCTACTCCAGATTGGGAGACGTTTTCTTTTACCTCCTGCCGGATCCTTTCAGTTAGACTGTGCTCGTTTTCGAACTTACTGTTATTTTATGACCTGGTTGCAGAACAAGGTTCCTCCCTCTGCGAGATCTATTAATGACCTTTTGGAATTTTGTACGGCTGTTAGGGTCCCTTTTACCAAGCTGTGGCAAAAGGGGGACTTGCGCTGGCATTGGTATGTGTTTTTGACGCACGCCAAGGCTTCCTTTTACCGCAGCGGGTAAAGGGTAGGTCTTTCTTTTTTTCAGGAAGTGGCCACGTGCTTGCACTTGTCATGTGGCCATTTTGGGGGGGGGGAGCCCTTACCTCCACCCATTCAGGTGGTGGTAAGTGCTCCCATGCTGACCCGGCAGTAACCAGGCAGTGCGCGGTACTGCCCGATTACCATCGGGTACACTCCAGCACTACAAAAATAAAAAAATTTGGTAGCACCGGATGTAACACCCGCTGGAGGTGGGAACTACTGCAGTAGCCCAGCAGTACTTCATTTTTAGCGAGCAGTAAGCCTGCGTTGGGTTTACTTCCACTTTGTAAAAGGGGATCTTAAAATTTACTTGCTTCAGTCTAGCAATTTGATGAGTTGAAATGGAATTATCAGGCTGGAACTATTGTTTAATTACCCACGCAGCAAAGGACTCGAATACAAATCAACGTATGCATCCAGCTTTTCCTATTTAAGCGCACAACTATGGAACGCCCTGCCAAAAAATAGTAAAAACAACATACGGCCATCTAAACTTCCGGAAAGAACTAAAAACAAACCTGTTCAAGATGGCACATCCCACCGACCCAACATAAAAGCCAGAGTACCTGCAACACAACCCAAAGATCGTAATGGACACACCCCATCCTCCCTCTTCCTCCCTACGTTCCCAAATACATCAGCCATACATGAACCTTATTCTACCACAATATCACCTTGTATTTGTTCATACCGGAACTGGCGAACACCATGTAAGCCACATTGACCCTGCAAATAGGTGGGAAAATATGGGATACAAATGAAATAAATAAATAAATTCACTTGTCTTGTCCCGATTGGACTATTGTAATTCCCTTTTGCATGGTCTACCCCAAATACATCTTCACAGACTTCAGATAACAGAAAATGTGTCTCTTAAGTTGCTTTACGAATCTAAAATGCATAATAGGGTTTCCCCATTACAATGTAAGGAACATTGGTGACCATTAATTTCCACATTCAAAATCCCCATATTAGCCCATAAGGCTTTTTACACTGATCTGCCCTCATTTTATACAATCCAATCTGTGTTCTTCTCAGTGAGCGTTATTTTCTGGTCCTGCCCAAAACATTTCCATTTAAAGCGTATCGAAAGAGGCCAATTTTCAGACCTCCGATTTATTATTTATCTGGGTAAATTACTCTGAAAATTGTTCTCCCCATGGAAATAAATCTCAGGACCTAAAGGCAAGGGCTTGCAAATTGAAAACGTATTAGACAGATCAGTTTTAAAATTTCTGTCAGGTACCATCAGTGACTAAACTAGATTTTACAAACTCCGGCAACCACCCCCCCCCCCCCCCCCCCCCGGCTTCCCTTTCTATCACTTCTGCAGAGTTGATGAGTTCTTCCTGCCGTGATATACTGAAGGAGACAATGAAATTGCGATGGAGTTCATCAGAACTGGTAAATGATTAACGTCTCCCCCCAGAGAGGATGCAAACACAAAAGAAAGATGGTCCAAAATTCCATTCAAATACTTGCAAGAGCAGATAGCTAAGACAAGGCTCGCAGCTTTAATTCGCCGTTAAACGCAGTCTGTGCTGCTATCTGGAAAGGACATCAAAAACACCGTCCCAACTTATACCACACGACTCTCCAGATAGCGGCTGAATATTGTCGATAACTATTTAGCTAGTATCAGTCACTACTGATTATGAATATTCATTGCCATCACTGCTTGAATACATATGGACATTTAGACACCCGTGGCTGGCATTTAAGATAAACACTGACTGCTGCGGTTGACTATTACTAAGGGGTCTTTTTTACTAAGGTGCGCTGAAAAATGGCCTGAGGGTAGTATAGGCCCGTGTTGTGGATGCACGCAGATCCATTTTTCTGCGGCCTTGTGAAAATGCCTTTTTTAAAATTTCTACTGAAAATGGACATTCGGCAAAATTAAAATTGTTGCATGTCCATTTTGGGTCCGAGTCCTTACCGCCACCCATTGACTTAGCGGTAAGGTCTCAAGTGTTAACCGAACGTTAATGGTCTACGAACGTAGAATGCCTTTTGGCGCGTGTAGTGGATGAGCGTAAAAATTGAAATTACCGCCCGGGCCATGTGGTAGCCGGGTTGGCAATTCCAAATTGATGCATGTTGGGAGCATGTAGGCGCCCTACACAGCTTAGTAAAAGGGCCCCTGACAGTGTATATCAGGGGTCCAAATTGAAATGTATGACTGTGTCGTCCAACCCCAAACACCTCCTTTTATGAACATCCCCAGCGGAAATCCTCCGATGTTTGCATTTTCTGAGTCGGCATAAGCTCGGGGGAGAGGGGAGGCACAGCTGTCTCACTTTACAAGAAGACAGTGGGCCAAGCTAATTCGTACAAATACCTCTTTTATTTCCACTTAGCAAGGCACCCAGTAGACCACATTCGTACTTCTTTAATAAGCTTGACTGAAAACAACATCTCCGAAGAATTTCTAGAGGGACCACTGTACTTTTCAATTGTAAATTGGCTTCCATTTAGGACCTTAGCTGCTGGCTCCTCAAGTCTGTGTTGACTGCTTTGTAGAAGGAGGCTCTAAAGTCATTAATAGGCCATGTAGGAAATGCCAAGGAGGAAGAAGTATTTTTGGTAAATGCGCCGGTCCCCACACGAGGACAAGCTTAACTCCTGAGCACTTTCACGTTGGAGAGAGGAAAAGCAAATTTAAGACAAACGGAGGACGTCAGACTCAGAAACAGAATGAAGGAAGAAGAGGACCTCAGCTGGTGGGGGTTGGGGGTCCCCCGCCAGCAAAGGTAGGCAACGGCGAGGGCAGGTTGGAGATGGTAGGTTGGCGGCGGGAGGGGAGGTCGAGAGGGTCGTCAGCAGAAGAGTCCAGGGCCAAATCTACGGGGGGCCCAGGCCCCACATAGCTACGCCACTGCTTAAAAATAGGTACACACTAGCTGCTAAAGACACCTATGTATTCCTATGGGTGTCTTTAGCGGCTAGCACACGCCTATTTTTAACGTGCGCTAAAAATGTCAGCGCACCTAAATAAAGACCTTTGTAAAACACCCCCCAAGCAATGTGTACTGTTCTATAAATTACACGCCTAACTGGGAAGCACACTCATGGCCCACTCAGGCTCCGCCTCTTGCAGTTAAGACGCTCTGGTACTTAAGCACCTGTCAATCAATGGCGTTTTTGCCATGCATAAGTGGCACCTACCTCCTAGAATTACCCCGAAATATCCCAGTGACAAGTAAACTTTTAGAAATTATCGAAAACTCCCCATGGTTTTCCATTCCATTGTCTACAGAATATCTGGCTTTGAGCTAAACATTTCATTGACAATTTTTTTTTTGCTTGACACTAATTACTATCAGGAGAAAATGTTGAAGCTCAGGATGCCTCTGTTCCTCTGACATTCTATTCCCCGGGTGCAATTTACAGTGAAAAGGTGCCTCGGCGCTGTCACTTTCACTTTTATTATTCATTGCTTGCAAAGTTGACTTGCAATTTAATTTCTTTTTAGCAAGTTCAATCAGAACCAGCCTCTCTCGGGTTATGGTATTAGGAGTCTACATTTTCTTCAGCCAGGCTGCCCTACCTCTGGTCTCTGTGCCACTCCTTTACCCTGTAAACCAGCTCACATACTTTTTCCCATGTAGACAGGGGCTGTTTTCACAGAGGTAAGTTCTGTGAGAAAACAACTTCCTCCCATTCTGCCTTTCCAGCACAGAAAAAGCCCAGCTCAGAGCTCTCTGGACAGTTGGATTTTTTATGTCGGACTGAATCAAGGTCAAGTAGGGTTGAGAAGTGGATGACGACCAAACTACCAATCCTCTGCTCATGACAAGGAACAAAGAAAACCCTGCTGCAATTCCCAGTGTCGGCCTCCCTTCTGCTTTTCCCGTTTCCTCCGCCTCTGCCACAGATACATTTCATTAGGGACATTTTCACAGTGCCATCTGTGCAGTGATAAACAGCGCCGGAGTCGGGGTGGCCATGCAGCGGGGGCCCGACACCCGCTCTCTGCTATTTACAGATACCATTATTCTCAGCTCTCTGTTCAAACTCAGAATGCCTGAACACCCATAAATCTCATACATTTTAGTTTCTTTTACGTTGCCAAAGGAGAAGGGAAACAAATAGAAAAAAAAACAGAAAGGGAGAAATTGAAACATGGAAACTGATTGGAACACCTGTAGGAGAGTCCTTCAGGATGACTTCAGTGATTACAACCCCCCCCCTTCTGCTAAAGATTACAGTGCCTGACAAGGTCTTGGCTTTGCTGAGAGCACTTTGGGGATGGAGGGGGGGGGGGTCTCTGAGTGATTGTCTTCCACATGCGGGGCGATTACGTTCCACAAAGTACAGGAGTAGCCTAGCAGTTATACCAGCAGGAAAAAGACAGGGTTTCAAATCCTACTGTCTCCTTGGGATGGCGTCTTATGCTTTTATGGGGTAATTTATTACATGGAAAAAGGGTTTTTATAGAATTAGGCAACCACATGTGCTTGTAATAGGGGTGTGTATGGCCAATTAAAGATACAGTAATGCTAATTGTAAAGACATTTTTCATGTTAGCTCAACCTATTTCTGCTTTGCATATGCACAGTGGCGTACCAAGGACGGGGTGGTGGGCGCGGTCCACCCCGGGTGCATGCTGCTGGAGGGTGCAGAGAGCAGCCACGCGCCTGTCGGCTCCGCTGGTTCCCTGCTCCCTCTGCCCCAAAACAGGTTACTTCCTGTTCTGGGGCAGAGGGAGCGTGGAGCCAGTGGAGCCGACAGGCGCGCGGCTGCTCTCTGCACCTTCCAGCAGGCAAGAATGCACCCGGGGGGGGCTTGATGCACCAGGGAGGGGGTTGTCATTGCGCCGGAGGGGTGTCGTGCTGCACCCTGAGGGGGACGCAGTAGCGATCCACCACGGGTGGCAGCCGACCTAGAATCGCCGCTGCATATACATTACCTGCACTAGAACTCTTAAGCATGGAAATTGGGGGCTGGGGGGGGTCATTGACCACTGGGAGAGTAAGGGGAGCTATATCCCTCCAGTGGTCATTTTTTTTTGGGGGGGGGGCTTTTACTAAGCTGCATAAGCATCTATGTGTGCCCATTGTGCGCTAAAATGGAGTTCCTGCGTTGCTACCACGTGGCTTTTGCGGTAATTTCATTTTTGGTGCGTATCTGATATGCGCGTCTGAAAAATATTTTGTATTTTGGGATGAGCATAAGAAGACGTGCGCCAAGTGGCGTTTGGCACGAGTAGGTCGTTACCGCCTGAGTCTTTACCGCTAGGTCAATGGCTGGCGGTAAGGTCTCAGACCCAGAACAGATGCGTGGCAATTTTATTTATTTATTTGTTGCATTTGTATCCCACATTTTCCCACCTATTTGCAGGCTCAACGTGGCTTACAATGTTCCGTCATGGCAATCGCCATTCCAGAGTAAAAAAAAAAGATACAGTTGGTATTACATAATTTATTACATAATTACATTAAACATAATTTTCATTTTGCCGACTCTAAATGCGTATATTTTTAGCTGATTGATATGAACGTTTCCTCTAGGTGCTAAATGCTGATTGGACTTAGATTTTGATTTAAAAATCTTTTTGGCTTATAGTCACCTCCTCTCCTTTGGGGCATTTGTATATAGTTAGGTGAACTATATTGGGGTTTTTAAAATATTCACTGAAGATACTGATGGCTCATGCACTGCAATCAGCCAGGCAGCTACAGCCACACCGCCCCCCACCCCCCTTCCCCAGGGATGACTCAATTCTATTAATGGCATGTTACATTTAAAACAATGTCTCGTGACACAAAGTGACATTTAATGTTGGATAATTCTGCCAGTCCCCTCAAGGGAGTCTCTCTTTTGTCACCCTGATAAAATTACGGTGTATCTGTTCTGGCATCCAGATGTTACATCAATATTCATGAAGTCAGCAGTAGGCTGGCGAGTGGAAGTCTTGCTCACACTACACTCAGCATTTCCACTTTACGAGACAGAGAGGCGTATTTTCAAAGCACTTAGACTTGCAAAGTTATGGAACTTTATAAGTCTAAGTGCTTTGAAAATGAGCCCCAGAGTGTCTTATCTCCCCAGAGCAGGAACAGGGAAGGGTTTCTGATTGAGTACAAGGGTGGCTTGCACTGTGACCAAGAGAACTGGCAGCTCAGCCTTTTTTTTTTTAATTTTTTTTAAATATCAAGCCAATCAAAAAAAAGCTATTTTCAACCAAATTTAGGAGCTTAAGAGGTCCTTTTACTAAAGAGTATTATGACTTTACCTCTGCGTCTTCAGCCTGGCTATGCGTCTGTTTTGATGAATGATAAATCGCAAACGTGGTATATGCTAACACAAGAAACACTGCGTTCTGTGATAAATAAGAGGCTGTCCTAGCCGGGGCAGGCCACTAGATGGCGCCGTTCCCCTAAAAATGTCCAGGATGTCCGGGGTAGGCCACTAGAGGGCGCTAGGAGAATAGCTGGAGGTCGCTAGGACCGGGGAGAGCCCTGGGAGGTCCACAGGTGTAGGAGGTTATGGGCTGGGTCCTGTGTAGCTAATTAACCACTTTATACCCCACCTGAGGGGTGAAAAAAAAAGAGGAGAGCTGGTAGCTGAAGAAAGAGAATCCCCCTGGAAAGAACTGGCTAAACCCTAGGGACTTGTGGTGGACTGTGTGCTCAAGGAAGAAAAACAGGCTGGGGTAAGAAGTCCCTAAAGCATTAGTGTTGGACTGTGTAGCCTCAGTACTTAGAGGAACTGTGTGTCCAAAGAAAGAAAGGACTGTGTGTCCAAAGCAGGAAGGACTGGGTGTCCCAGTACTGAGAAGCAGGCTGCAAAGCCTGGGGTTAGAAGTCCCCAAAGTATTGAGGTTAGTGCTGAGCCCCGGAATCTATGTGGGGAGGCTCAGTGTGAAGATATGTAAATGTATAAAGTATTTAAGCTAGAAGAACTGTGCCCAGGGGCTGGAATAAAGAATTGCCTGAATATGCTGTTGGTAAGACTTGTTTAATTTTGCCTCTGGAGAACCAGGTCACCCTGAGCGTGAAAGGATAACATGCTAATCTGCATACAATTTGCATACTGAGAACCAGCTCACCCTGAGTGAGATGCTGGGAAGAGACTGTTTGGAGTCTTGTTCAGAGTCCACAGGCCAGTGAGGCCTGCTGGTGAGTGGGAGCAGAAGCCTCATCTTCACAGTTCTCAACAACGGGTTCGCAAATCTGGAACAAGTTACCAGGTTACTTGAGTAAGGGGCCCGTTTACTAAGCCGTGTAAGCATCTACGCATGCCCAATGTCTGCCAAAATGAAGTTACTGCATGGCCCTTGCGGTAATTTCTTATTTTTCCCACGCATCCGCTATGCGCGCCTGAAAAATATTTTTTATTTTCTGGCAAGCGTCGCCTACGTGCGCCAAGTGGCATTTGGTGCGCGTAGGTCATTACCACGTGAGTCTTTAGCGCTAGGTCAATGGCTGGCGGTAAAGGTCTCAGACCCAAAACGGACGCGCAGCAATTTTCATTTTGCCGCAAATTTTCGGCAAATTTTTTTTTTAATGGGCTTTTTTTACAGGCACACTGAAAAATAGATTGGCACATGCCCAAAATCTGCGCCTACACTACCGCAAGCCATTTTTCAGCACACTTTAGTAAAAGGATCCCTAAGTTACTGAATACGTCTGTTTGAACTTGCATGGGACTGATGTTGTCTGTTATTTTTTTGAATAGTGCCTGTTATTGACTTTTTTGCTTTTTATTATGTATGTTGATTTGTGATCCGCCTAGTTGTAGGCGGACCACAAATTTTTAAATAAATAAATTATGTGCGATTATTTATTTGATGACATTTTATGGATGATTTTATGTTTTTCTATTTTTATGATTTATTTTTGCTGGTTTTCAATTTTGCTGTGCTTTTGCATTTGTAAACCTCCTGGAACCTTCTGCCGGGATGGGTGGATTAAATTAGATTTGTACAGAATTAGGGGGTTAACGTGTGGAAACAGGCTACAGGTTTTGCCGAAGTCTGCCTCTTTCTGCGCGTTACACCTTGCAGTACTGCATTTTTTTCAGAATTTTTGTGTCAGGGGGAATGGAAGCATTAGCCAGCGTGTTATACTCACCACACACCAACTGGCTAACATAGAGTTAATGTGAGAAGGAGGCAAACTCTCAACAGGTACCAGGTGCTAATAAGAACAGTAGCGCATGATCTGCAACTGCAACAGCTTGACTGCTCCCACAAAAAGAAAAACCCCTGGAATGGCTTGCGAGGTGGTTACCTGGCGGTAATCAGGCATCGCCATGCGCTGCCTGGTTACCGCCGGCTTAGCGTGGAAGCCCTTATCGCCACCTCAGTGGGTGTCAGTAAGACTCCCTGTCGCATGGCCATGCGGTAAGAGTTCTCGTACCGCACGGCCATGTGTGCAGGGGACTTTTTTACCCGCTGCGGTAAAAAGGGCCCTGGCGTGTGGGAAAAACGGCCCCTCTCACCAGCGCAGGGTTCTTTTTCCCGCAGCTTGGCCCCTAAATAGCTAATAGCTTCCTTACCACTGATTTTAATATGCTCTGTGCTGGTGTCTAATGCGAAGTTTCTGTGCAAAACCCTTTTCTGCCTTGTGCACCAAAATTCTACATAGACATCACGCTAACCCTGCACTAATGTCTGCGCGCTTTTCCTGCATCGGTCCCAAAGTTAGAAGCCAATGCCTCAATGTGTCTCGGTTGTGTCTCTAAGGGCACGAAACCTGCAAACCACCATTTTGACGGAAATAGATTTGTGCTTTTGTTCCAGAAGATAAATATATTTCACCCTGCTCTTCAAAACTCCCGGGTCTAAGCATGCACATAAAAAAAATAAAAAAAAGGAAAATGTTGAAAAAGATTTCAGTTAAGAAATTGTTAAATGCATCCCCTGATTCCACCGATATCTAGGAACATTTCCATGGAAATTGCTTCCTTTCATTTCATTTGGCTCCATTTTCAAAAAGCTTTTTTTTTTTTCACCATCGACACGAGCAGGAGAAATCTTTTTGAAAATAAAAATGATGCTCCAGTTCTCTTTTTCAGATCTTAAAGCAGCTTTTCTGGCTTCATTGTCAGGATAACTTGGCTTAAAAGCACAGAAGAGGCCAACTGCCAAGAAAGCAAACTGACGGTGGGTATTTCAACTGAAAAGGATCATTTTGTAAAAGCTATGACAAAAAAAGAAAGGTTTCTCAGTGCATAATCTTTCGTTTTCAAACTCCAGAAAAGAGAAATATGAAACTGAAGCCAAATCTGAGGCCTGGTGATTTTGCACTAAGCACCACAGCTATCCTTTCTTCCCATGAAGGACTCCCAAAGTCCTGAAAGCTTATGTGGACCATTGTTTTTGGATATATCTTTGCTTATAGTCGGTGTTAATGAATTCTAATTTGCAATGAGTGAGATGTGTAACTGCCCTTAGTCGGTATTCTACAAAACGTGCATGCAAAATCCAAAATGCATAACTGTAAGGGGGTGTGGGGCTGGGAGGGGCATGGCTGGGTCAGAGGGCGTGCCTTGCACTTACGTAGGTTACAGAATATTGTCAGTTATAAAAACTAAATATAGTTACACCAGCCTTTCAGCTGGCATTAGTGCTTTCACGGACTTACGCTAAGTAGTGTATGATGACAGTTGTGTGCATAATTGCAATAAATAATTTGCACATGGAGCACAGTGTCCAGATGCCTCACTTTAGGTGAGCTGCAGAGAATTATGCACACCAAAAATGAAATGACTGCAAGAGCCACACGGTAGCCGGGTGGTAACTCCATTTTGGTGCAGGTTGGGGTCATCTTCGACTCCTCCCTCTCCTCCTCTGCACATATTCAGCAGACTGCTAAAACCTGTCATTTCTTTCTGTATAATATCAGCAAAATTCGCCCTTTCCCTTCTGAGCACACTACCAGAACCTTCATCCACGCTCTTATCACCTCTCGCTTAGACTATTGCAACTTGCTTCTCACAGGTCTCCCACTTAGCCATCTCTCTCCTCTTCAATCTATTCAAAATTCTGCTGCACAACTAATATTCCACCAGTATCGTTATGCTCATATTAGCCCTCTCCTCAAGTCACTTCACTGGCTTCCTATCCGTTTCTGCATACAGTTCAAACTCCTCTTATTGACCTATAAGTGCATTCACTCTGCAGCTCCTCAGTACCTCTCCACTCTCATCTCTCCCTACATTTCTCCCCAGGAACTCCGTTCACTGGGTAAATCTCTCTAATCTGCACCCTTCTCCTCCACCGCTAACTCCAGACTCCGTTCCTTTTAACTCGCTGCACCATATGCCTGGAATAGACTTCCTGAGCCGGTACATCAAGTTCCATCTCTGGCCGTCTTCAAATCTAAGCTAAAAGCCCACCTTTTTGATGTTGCTTTTAACTCCTAACCCTTATTCGCTTGTTCAGAACTCACTTTAATATTCCCTTATCTCTTGTTTGTCCTGTTTGTCTGTCCTAATTAGATTGTAAGCTCTGTGGAGCAGGGACTGTCTCTTCATGTTCAAGTGTACAGCGCTGCGTACGTCTAGTAACGCTATAGAAATGATGATTAGTAGTAGTAGGTTGGGCGCACGTAGAACCTTATGCAGCTTTGTAAAAGGATCCCTTGATGACGGGCAGTTTCAGGCGCAGGTATGAACGCAGCTCTCCCGGTTCCCAGAACGGAAAATAAAAACTATCAAACTGCTAACTGCAGGACAAAGCTGAACTCAAAACCATTCCATTCCTGTCCCACCAGCCCTTCCAAACAGAACTGCGCTAATGCTTCATTTACGGTTCTCATTACTTGAATTAAAATACTGCAGTTTGTTTTCCTGCTTGACAAACACCCTATCATTTGATTCTGGCATTTTTTTTAAAAAATGGCTCTAATAAGGTCAGTCCTGAGAAGTGTTATTAAAAATGTTAAGCTGAGAGTTAGCCCTATAAATTGTACATCTGTTTGAAACTTAATTAGATTGTGCCAGGAATTGCAATTGACTGGTCCCGTGTGCATTTCTTTTTTTATAGGCATTAAATAAATTATTAACAATATAACTTTGTGAATGATATTTTGGGTTTGCTCTACTGAATCCTAATTTTTTTTGTTAATATTTAAATCTTTGCAAATTATAGGATAGATATAATCCTAGCAGAACAAATCAGGCTGTAAAGACATTCGGTGAATAAACCCAGAAAGATGGTAATTTTATAACAGGACAAATAACTTAAACATAACACAGCCGTGGTCTGAGATGTGCCAGAGCCGGTGGTGGGAGGCGGGACTGGTGGTTGGGAGGCGGAGATAGTGCTGGGCAGACTTATACGGTCTGTGGCAGAGCCGGTGGTGGGAGGCGGGGCTGGTGGTTGGGAGGCGGGGATAGTGCTGGGCAGACTTATACGGTATGTGCCCTGAAAAGGACAGGTACAAATCAAGGTAAGGTATACACAAAAAGTAGCACATATGAGTTTGGCTTGTTGGGCAGACTGGATGGACCGTGCAGGTCTTTTTCTGCCTTCATCTACTATGTTACTAGCATGTTACTATATGTATGTATGTTATTTGCAGATCACCTAAGTTAGACATATGGAAAATTAGCTGGTAATTGACACTAACAAACAATAATTGGAGTTAATTGGCACTTAAGCATGTAGCTGCACCGGGGGCGTAGCCAGACCTCACGGCGGGAGGGGGTCAGAGCCTGAGTTTGGGAGCACATTTTGAGTGCTCCCCCCCACTGCCACGCCTTGCCTCCTCACCCCACCACCACCACCTCACCTTGCCTCCTTGCCACGTCCCCTCACAAACAAACAACTTTTCTGGCGGAGGTCCCCAACCCCTGCAAGACAAAGCCTTCTTCAGCGCCAGTCTCTTGCACAGGAGGAGCAAGAAGAAAGAAGAGCAGGGGGGGCAGGCAGCGAGCGCGGCTGCGCTGGAGACTGCTGAATATTGAACCCCTTGAGTAAATATCAGAGTGAAGCACAGTGACACACTCAGCCCATTCTTGTCTTGGGGAACTGGAGACAAACAAGCAGTGTATCCTTAGTGCATATTTGGGTATCTGTGTGCACACATGTGCACTGCTTAGGGGCTGGCTAGCATGTCAATATGCTCTTTCACACCCATACAAATCGGTTTGCATCGAACCTTAGCACACCTCACCAGCAATGTGACACAATAAAACAAGTCAATGACAAGAACATCTTTATATATAGACTACAGATGTATTTGTGGGTGTTGGTTTATAAAGGCCTACCCCAACGACTCCACGTAACCATCTTCACCTACAAACACAGCATAACTTTGATCAAACAGGACAACATGCTATCTTCACCCCTTCCGACCCTTCACTTATACCTCATTTGATCAAGTCAATGACAAGAACATCTTTATATATAGACTACAGATGTATTTGTGGGTGTTGGTTTATAAAGGCCTACCCCAACGACTCCACGTAACCATCACCTACCAACATAGCATAACTTTGATCAAACAGGACAACACGCTATCTTCACCCCTTCCGACCCTTCACTTATACCTCATTTGATCAAGTCAATGACAAGAACATCTTTATATATAGACTACAGATGTATTTGTGGGTGTTGGTTTATAAAGGCCTACCCCAACGACTCCACGTAACCATCTTCACCTACCAACACAGCATAACTTTGATCAAACAGGACAACACGCTATCTTCACCCCTTCCGACCCTTCACTTATACCTCATTTGATCAAGTCAATGACAAGAACATCTTTATATATAGACTACAGATGTACTTGTGGGTGTTGGTTTATAAAGGCCTACCCCAACGACTCCACGTAACCATCTTCACCTACCAACACAGCATAACTTTGATCAAACAGGACAACACGCTATCTTCATCCCTTCCGACCCTTCATTATACCTCATTCGATCACTATACAACTATCTATTTGTTATCAACCGACTGGGCAAACGCCTTTGACGGTACTATGTAAGCCACATTGAGCCTGCAAATAGGTGGGAAAATGTGGGGTAGAAATGCAACAAATAAATAAATAAAGGATGTGATTAGTGAATGAGTTAATTCTGCCGAAATGTCTCTCAGAGTTCAATGAGAACAAGCAGGCATGGTAATGTGCCATCAGGAAAACGATGTGAGAAAGGCATTGATAATATCAGACTCAAAGAAAAACGAGCCCAGCTGGCAATACTTCCCACATTTTAGGTACATTTTCAAACTGAAACTATTTCAAGAAATATCCGAGTAGCAACGCTTGTTCTGCAGCAGCTGTTTTGTGGTTTCATTGGAAAAATAGAGAAGAAAAATTGAAAGTGACAACAGCTGGAGGTTCATCAAGGGCCAAGAAGAAACATCTGTTGAAGGGCTCATGTGGTCGTGAAAACCAGGGGTATAACAACATGGCTACACAGCTCTTATCTTCGTGTCATGAAAGAAATTTCAGCCTCCGAAGAATCCAAAGTTCCTCCGGGACCAAGAATTCTTGGTTATGGACAGATGTGTGAAGTTCTTTACAAAATTTTGAAACTTAATGTAGCAAAGTCACGCAAGATTGATGGTTCATCAAGATGGTTTACTGACCCTTTTATTTTTTATAAAAAATAGACTCCAGAAGCTGCAGAATCCAAAGCAGACCCATCTGCTTTACTCTTCCACACAACGGCAGATTTCCTCAAATCCACTTCCATTTCTTCACCTAGCCTCCAATTCTTTTGCCTCCAGAGGCCAGGGAAATTCACAGTTGCTGGGTTAGAACCACACTGAAATTTGCATTGTTTGAGTTTGATTCAAATCCATCCCTGTTCTATGTTACACAGTGAAATAGAGGCTGACCGGAGCGGAGCCGGGATTCTCTGAAATTTCCTATTTGGTTTCGGTTGACTGAAATCAAAACTGGCACCCCCCACCCCCCCCCCCCCCCCCCCAGCAAACAGTGTTGCCTCCCGGGCTGCCAGCAGTACCCCCCCCCCCCCCCCCCCCCACACACACACACATTCTCTCTCTCACAGAGATTGGGAGCCACCACCACCACCTCCTCACTCCTGCAGAGACTTGGTCTGGACAGGCCAGGCTGGGTCAGTTACCTGCCCTGCCCTGCTCCGCCTCCCAGAGCCTAGTGGCCTCTTTGGGACAGGAGTTATCCCAATCGCTCCTGGTCCCGCTGGTTCCTCCATCAAAATGGCTGCTGAGAGTTTAGTAATGGCTTTTGTTCTCTTGGTTAATAATTGTTTTCTTTCCTGATATTCCCTGTGTTGCCTGTCTATTTGTGAACACTGTGTCCCCACTTACTCATTGATTAATTGTGAACTGCTGTGATGCCTTTGAAATTGGCAGTATAACAAATGATTCATAGTAACATAGTATTTGACGGCAGATAAAGACCTGAATGGTCCATCCAGTCTGCTCAACAGTCTCATTCATTACCATTTCAAGATTCAAATCAACAATGAACGTGATATTATATACTTGATCATGGTCTTTCTTTGGTGTTTCTGGGACACAGACCGTAGAAGTCCGCCCGGCTCTGTTCTTATGATCCAACTACTGGAAGTTGCCGTCAAAGCCCAACTCCAGCCTATCCAAATCCGTCTTGTTGTTTGCGGGACAAAGACCATAAAAGTCTACTCAGCATTGACCTCAAATTCCAAACCACTGGAATTTCCGTTGAATTTCTGGCCCATCAACAGCCTTATTTAATGCAGCCAGAGTCGCCATCTAAGCACCACTTGACATGCAAACACATATGCAACCCTTTACGTTTAGTTTTTTATAGCATTCATTTTCTAATTAGAGATCCTCTATGTTCATCCCATGCCTTTTTGAATTCCGTCACAGGTTTTTTTTCCCCACCACCTCCCTCAGAAGGTCATTCCAGGCATCCACCACCCTCTCCATGAAAAAGAGTTTTCTGACATTATTCCTAAGTCTACCACCCCGCAACCTCAATTCATGTCCTCTAGTTTTAATACTTTACTTTCTCTGGAAGAAATGTGTTTCTATATTTATTTACCTTTCAAGTATTTAAACATCTCTGTCTCTAGGGTATACATATTCAGGTCTTCCAGTCTCTTCTCCTATGTCCTTTGGCGCAAGCCCCATATTCACAACATGTTACAGTCTCAATTCCATTTTTAGTCTTCCACCTTTCACTAATATGCCTGAAAAAACTTCTTGTCGCCTCTCCTTACATTTCTAGCCATTTGTCCTTCCGCTTGTGCTTTCGCTAGACGTATCTCTCTCTTGGCTTCTTTCAGTTTCTATTCCTCTCTGTGTTCCTCTTCTTGAGTTTTTCTGTATTTCATGAATGCCAACTCTTTAGCCTTTATTTTCTCAGCCACTTGTTTGAAGAACCATATTGGTTTCCTCTTGCTTTTAATTGCTCTCCTCACATAAAGTTTAGTAGCAGTATTTATAGCTCCTTTCAGCCTGGTCCACCATCTTTCCACTTCTCATATGTCCTCCCAGCCCATCATCTCTTTCTTCAGATATTTCCTCATTTTGCTAAAGACAGCATGTTTGAAATCCAGGACTGAGGTTTGAGTGGTTGTCCTCCATTTTAGCTGTTATATCAAACCAAAGTGTTTTTATGATCACTACTTCCCAGGTGGGCACCCTCTCGGACATTAGACACAATTTCCCCATTTGTGAGCACCAGATTCAATGTTGCTTCTTCCCTCATAGGTTCTGTCACCATTTGTGCAAGCAGAGCACTTTGTAAACCGTCCACAATCTCTCTACTTCTTTCCGATTCCACAGATGGAAGTTTCCAATCCACAGCCGGCAGCAACAGCACCTCTCCTTTCCCAGCTTTTGGATATCTGTCACCAGATCTTTATCTAGTTCCTCCGATTGTGTTGGAGGTCTGTAGACAACACCCATGTGGATAGAGGTTCCATCATCTCTTTTCAAAGTGATCCATATCGCTTCTTCCTTTGCCCATACCCCTGGCATTTCAGTCACTGTGATATCTTCTCATATACCGAGCTGCTCCTCCACCTTTGTGACCATCTCTATCCTTCCTAAATAGATTATAGCCTGGTACATTTGCATCCCATTCATGGGAATCATTGAACCACGTCTCAATGACAGCAACAATGTCTAAGTCTGCCTCTAACATCAAGGCCTGCAGATCATGAACTTTGTTGCTTAGACTGCGAGCATTTGTGGTCATCACTTTCCAGCTACATTTCAATGACAGTCTCGTCTTCTGTTTAGTTTTTTTCTTTAGTCTCACTTCCTGCTGTGTTGGTTAGAAGTGATTTGCTAAGATAGTTGTTACATAAGTACATAAGTATTGCCATACTGGGAAAGAGCAAAGGTCCATGGAGCCCAGCATCCTGTTTCCAACAGTGGCCAATCCAGGTCACAAGTACCCGGCAAGATCCCAAAAATGTACAAAACATTTTATACTGCTTATCCCAGAAATAGTGGATTTTCCCGAAGTCCATTTAATAACAGTCTATGGACTTTTCCTTTAGGAAGCCGGCCAAACCTTTTTTAAGCTCCGCTATGCTAACCGCCTTTACCACATTCTCTGGCAACGAATTCCAGAGTTTAATTACACGATTTCATTACTGCTCTCACACCTTGTCTTTAGTTGGGGGTAACCACTGGAAGTGTCCTGCCTCTCCATATGCCACCCCCCCCCCCCCCCGCCTTCTACTTTAAACGCCTAGATAGTACATAGTGTCTGAATTTCTCTCCAAGGATTTTTTTCCCGCCACAGTGAGTTGCAGCCCATCGTTACAATATAGTGATTTGTTTTTCCATGTATTTCCCCACCTCCTATGTACCTAAAACCTTCTTGATGTTACCAGACTTTGAGCCACCTATTGAAATTCAAATAAAAGTGTCATATTTTATTGACCTTTTTTGCTTGTTATGTTTTTAGTCTTTTATTTATGTTTTAATAAGTATGTTTGAGTTGTACCTTACGTTGGTCAATAGGAAAGAGTGTGCTATAAATTTTGGAAACAAAATAAAATAAATTTTGGTAATAAAAATATGCATATAGACATCTATTTTTTTTCTAATTATATATGTACGTAACCCTCTTCCAGACCTCCGCCCCAGAATGTCTACCCTGCAGCATCGGAACTTATATGCAAGTCTTATGACTTTCAAAAACTCTCTTTCCACATGTAACAGAGGCTTTTACATGGAGAAAAGCCTTTCAAGAATAACCTCCAACATCTCTCCCAGTGGAAGATTAGCTAAATAAAGCCCCTGATCTGAAGATTTTGTTGCTTGGCTTCCTTTCGGATTGTGGTTTTGCTTGAATTCAGCTCACAGCAAAGGCATTTACTCGGATGACTGACTCATCCCACCTCCCATTAAAAAAAAAAAAAAATTCATCCCAGCCTGGAAAGCTGCTACTCATTTTCTAAAAATACTGACTCGGCTCAATCACAATGTGAGACGGGGGCCTCAGGAGCAGAGAGTTTAAGAACGAGGGAATTAGTCCCCTGAACCAATGGACCGTTAATACACTTTAAATCAGCCCAAAAATGCAGGTCCATTTAGCAATTTAGTTGACTGTTGAGAAAATTACAGCTTGCAACTCCATCACCGCAACTGAAAACAGCAAAGCATGTTGTTCTCTTGGAGTACTGGAAAGAGAAAAAGATTTTGTTAGCTCTAAGCTCTTCCATTAAGGCGAAGTTCTGCTGATTGCCTGAAAGTATTGAACTTTATGGAAAATACTGGGAACAACAAAAGTGGAAAGATAGAGGAGGAAGACAGATGGGAAATAAGTACATAAGTAATGCCATACTGGGAAAAGACCAAAGGTCTATCAAGCCCAGCATCCTGTCCCCGACAGCGGCCAATCCAGGTCAAGGGCACCTGGCAAGCTACCCAAACGTACAAACATTTTATACAAGTTATTCCCGAAATTGTGGATTTTTCCCAAGTCCATTTAGTAGCGGTCTATGGACTTGTCCCCGTCCAACCCCTTTTTAAACTCTGCCAAGCTAACCGCCTTCACTACGTTCTCCGAGAAGCTACTAGAATTCACCGCAGAGTCTCCAAATGGCTCCAGGTCATTAAAGTCAGCCACCTACGGCCTTATAGATCCAGTTTCCTAAATAAAAAGGGTAGAGCAGAACCAGAACTGACTTAGGGGCGCTCTTGCGGTAATTTCATTTTTGGCACGCGTCGATAGGCGCATCTGAAAAATATTTTTTTTATTTACGGACACACGCCAAGTGGCATTTGACGCGCGTAGGTCATTACCGCCCGGTTACCGCATGAGTCTTTACCACTAGGTCAATGACCCAAAATGGACACGTGGCAATTTTCATTTTGCCGCACATCCATTTTCAGCAACCACAAAAAAAAAAGACCTTTTTTATAGGCGTGCTAAAAAAATAGATCAAAACTATATCAAAAGTCATTTTTCAGCGTGCCTTAGTAAAACTACCCCTTAGCTTGTACCTGCTAAGGAACCAGTTTGGTAACTCTGATGCATCAACTCACCTGTTTTGGAGTTCACCCTTACGACGTGGCCTGCCCACCGAAATCTGGCACTTTTCAAGTACTTCCCTGTTGGAGAGTCTGACTTTCCACCTTATACTGCAGACGGATCTCGGGGAGCACTAGTGAAATTGCTCAAGTTGCTTCATCACATAAACGATGTTCTATTTCAGTGGTTTAATATACTGCACATCATGTACAAGGCATTGCTGAGCCGACTTTAAAAATTGCACAAACACGAGTAGAAATTAAGTCTTGATCGAGCACTACTCGTGTTTATTTATTACTTTAGACGGCTTCTGTCAACTGCCCCGTGTGACAACAATTAAATTGAGGTTCTCTGGTTTATTTAGTGCCTGCATTTAATCTTGCATCATAGCGACACGTGTGGTGTATTTTACTTGTCAACTATTTTACCCCTGCTGCAGCCTGTGGGTGAAATACGGCCATGTTGGCTTTATCATATACTTTTAATGATTGATTATTAAACTTTTATATCTGCACTGCCTTTTCTCTGGTTCCTGACCATTGATTCTACAGTCCTTGAGCAGCTATATGGACTTCTTAGATTGAACAGTCTTCCATCGGAGGGTGACTGAATATAAAGACCCTGCTCCATGTCCTGGAAGGCATCCAAGAGCATCGTGCAAGACACAGTAGAGATGAATATTGGTGCTAATTCAACTTTTGGTGTCATTGGAGACTACTACTACTACTACTTATCATTTCTATAGTGCTACTAGACGTACACAGCGCTGTACACTTGAACATGAAGAGACAGTCCCTGCTCGACAGAGCTTACAATCTAATTAGGACAGACAAACAGGCCCATCCAACTTTAAACAGATAAATCATCCATTTAAAGTGAGACCCACTGGAAATCTTGGAGGGAGAGGTGTGTGAGAGCAGGCATTTCTCTGGCCAGCTGCGCTGCTGTTGACATCTCGGGGGGGGGGGGGAGTCAGCTCTCCTTATCTTCCCTGCAAGCCTGTGGAATGCGGCTATGGGCCCGTGTCCATAGGGGCAGGCCCTGCCTCTTTGGAGCCCCCTCAGAGCAACTGAGGAGCGAGAAGCAGGAGATTTTGCTGTCCTGATGGGGAAACGGAAAAGAGAAAAACCGTTGCTGTAAAGCTGATTTTGGTCAAGGGCCCTATAGACCAGTATAGGAGACTGAAAAGGGATTAGGCAGTTCACCACATTCCTGTACCTTTGCCAGCATCCCTTTGAGAAAATTCTAGAAGATTATTGGAAACAACATACAATGCTACTTAGAGAGTAAAGTAGCTCCCCTTGGAAGGCATATTCTTCGTATTATGAAGGTCACAAGGTCAAGGCTCACATTCACTTGATGAGTGGGGTAGAAAGCCCTCAATAAACAAAACTATTCATTAATGTTTATTTTTCAAAAAAAGTTGTTCTAATTAAGGAACACTCTCATTTATAAATAGTAAAATTAATTTTGATGTTCAAATGTTTGACTAATTATTCAGATTCTTGTTAGGACTCCTGATGTGGGCAATGTATTCGAAACACAGCCCTTGTTGGCGTGTTGAATCCACCAAGTGATCCTGTATTCTTTTATCATATTCCTATGAGCAGATGCCAATAAAAGAACTTCATTTTTGAAGACAGCTTTGCCTACACTCAAGGTGGTATAACAAATACTTGACTCAACGAACACATATATGGTCTTTATTGGTCTGAGAAAAGCCTTTGATACAATCACTGGCCTATGAAAAATCATCCAGAAACTTGGTTGCTGAGAGAAGGTTTGGTGTGTCCTAATCATTAGCTTGCTAAAAACGCTAGCACACCTTCGTAAAAGACCACCTTAGTTATTTTATTATGCTTTATTCATTTTGAATTTGTTTGTTTTATAATTTTGTTACCCCCGATGCAGCCATTTGGTAAAAACATGGAATTGTAGGGTGTTTTATTCTCTAGAATTTTAAATAATTGACAGTGGATTTCTCTTCTTTGGTTTGCGAGACCACTTCACTTGTCCTCCAGCAACCTTCTCTGGGCAGCCAAGTTTCTGGAAGATTTTTCATAAGCATGCGATTGTATCAAAGGCTTTTCTCAGACCAATAAAAACCATCTATGTGTTTATGTTTATTCAAGTACTTGCTATACCAACTTGTGTGAACAAAACAACAAGGTGGTTTACAAGTCAAACAAATCCCAAGAGAATAGTGGAATGCCAATTAAGATAGGAAAGAAGAAATCGAACCATCATCACCTCCCTCTGCCAACAGAACTCAAGGGATCACATTCAACTCCTGTATTGAAAAGCAAGTTAAAAAAATAAGCTTTGAAACCCACCTTATACGTTTTGTAAAGTGTTTCTTTCTGGAGAGAAACAGGCGGAGAATTCCATAGAGGTGGTCCTAGAAAGATAAAACACCATCGGTCTAGTAGAGAAACTGGAAGGATAACGAGAAGATTATCATTCTGCAAATCAAGGGTTCAAGAAAGAGAATAAGGAATAAGCAACATGGACAGGTAGGATAGGAGAGCAATACAGAAGACCTTGTTGACCTTCAGGAGAATCTTAAACACAATCTGGACAGAAACAAGAGAACCAGTAATTATTCAATATCAGGGGAGCACCATGGTAAATTTAAATGCTGACAACCCTCTAGACGGCAGAAAAATTCCACTGTAGATATGGCAGCTGGATCTGATGCCCTGCATCTTAAGATCATCAGCATGCGTACACTGCCAATTACCGCCCGGTTAGCACCACATGGTAGAAAATTTTAAAGTTTCTGCCGCATGTATTGGACGTGCATAAAAAATTGAATTACCACCCCGGGGCTCATGGTAGCCAGGTAGTAGTTCCAAACTGACACACATTGGACGCATATAGGCTTTAGTAAAAGGGCCCCTATAACAGTTAATGCAAAGAATAATAAATGATGCCTTTATTCAGAGGAACACGTCTGTTTACTCTTTCCAAAATACTAGGACTAGGGGGCATGCAATGAAGCTACAAAGTAGTAAATTTAAAATGAATTGGAGAAACATTTTTTCTTCACTCAACCTGTAATTAAACTCTGGAATTCGTTGCCGGAGAATGTGGTAAAGGTGGTTAGCTTAGCGGGGTTTAAAAAAAGTTTGGATGGCTTTCTAAAGGAAAAGTCCATAGACCATTATTAAAATGGACTTGGGGAAAATCCACTGCTTATTTCTGGGAAAAGCAGCATAAAATGTTTTGTACTTTTTTGGGACCTTGACAGATATGTGTGACCTGGATTGGCCACTGTTGGAAACAGGATGCTGGGCTTGATGGACCTTTGGTCTTTCCCAGTATGGCAATACTTATGTACTTATGAAGTGATCGGTTAACCCCTTTGCTGCCTGACACAAGCCACTTTGAAGGTAAATCGCTTTGAAGTTTTGCAACAGTTCTGCTGAATTCACTTTTGATCCAACAAGGGGAAAATGAAGAGAAAGTTCTTTCTAGCGTTTTTGATGATAACAATTCTGTATCAGGTTGTTTGCCCTGCTCTGTTCGAGTCACATTGTCCTACATGACACATGACCATCAAACGTTTTGAAACTATTATACAGTGAAAGACATTCAGATGAGGAATGAAACTGTCTTCAGGACAGCTAGAAAAATATATGACTCGACTGCGAAAAGACGTGATATATATTTTCAATTTTAAAAAAAGATTACAGGGTTTTTTATATGCTGCCTTGTGCTTCCTGACCTGAGAAAAAGGAAAGATAATAGAATCCAGATAAAATATATATTTTCATTAATCTTATCCAGAGAGTGTCTTCTGATGCCCTCTGTGCGTTCCTCATAGACTCAGTGTGGTGAGTAGATTCAATTTGTAATCAGGGGATGACCTTTGACACACAGGATTATATGCAGACACCAAGCACAAACAGTCCTTAACTATGGCAATAAGGATTCCTTGAAAAGACACAATCACTCTGATTGTTGTCCAAGAAGGTCAACTCAAGGAGGAAGTCCATCATGTTAGAGATTTGTGAGGGTTACCGGTAGGCTGCAAGATCCAGGAACACAGCAACACGTGAAGGTCCCATATAAGCCAAGCTGGGAGGAGAATATAATTCAACAAGAAAAATAAGTTTGATTAGAAAGGATTAACAGTTGATTGATGCTGCCTCTTTCTCCCGTCCTCTAATGCAGTAGCTCTCAACCCAGTCTTCAGGACACACCAGGTCAGTCTGGTTTTTAAAATACTCTTTACCCGGGATTTGAAGCTAAGTACTGCAAGTATTATCAAAGTGGTTTACAGCTATTTTGGTCTTTTTTTTTTCTTTTTGCTATTTTTTCTCCCTTCCGATTCATATTTTGTCATCTTCATGCTCTTATATTGTTGACTACACTATCAATTTGGTCCAACATTTGAATTATTATTCTTAATCATCTCTCTGTTTTTTTTTACTACAGATTGTTTGAAGTATTTCACTCTGTAGGTTTTTTCAGAGAGTTGTCGGCCCATGATAAAAGCCTTATCAGGTGTGTCCACTGAGTTGGTACCCTGAGCTATTGAGGCCTCTTTATTTAAAATCATTGATTATATGGACATTAGTGTGGTCACTCTATAGAGTTACTTAGAGGTTTTTTGCTTAGTTTCTGTTTATAGTTTGCTCTATGCAGATTTGTTTAATTTATTTAAAATATCCACAATGAATATGCATGAGAAACATTTGCATGCTCTGCTTCCATTGTATGCAAATGTATCTCATGCATATTCATTGTGGGTATCCTGCCACCTGACTGGGGTGTGTCCTGAGAACCCCTGATCTCATGGTGCAGCTGGTCTCTATTCGCTATCACACACTCAGTGGCGTTCCTGGGCTGGATGGCACCCGGGGCGGAGCGCCGATGCGCCCCCCCCCCCGGGTGCAGCGCGCCTCCCCCCCCCCCCCGCTAGATGACACCTCCCCCCCCTCCAGCAAAATGACACCCCCCCCCCCCGGGTGCACCCCGCTGGGGGGGGGGGGTGCCGCAGTGCACGCCTGCTACTCCGAGTTCGCTAAACTTCGTTCGTTCGCTGCAGCTCCCTCTGCCCCGGAACAGGAAGTAACCTGTTCCGGGGCAGAGGGAGCTGCAGCGAACGAACAAAGTTTAGCGAACTTGGAGGAGCAGGCGCGTGCCGCGGCACCCCCCAGCGGCGTGCACCCGGGGCGGACCGCCCCCACCGCCCCCCCTTGGTACTCCACTGCACACACTCTTCCCCCCCCCCCCCCCCCCCCCCCGTCTATTTAAATTATGTCTTTCTGGTTTGGTGAACCAATAAAACCAGGTGTTATATTAAAGGCAGGTTGGGGTATAGTCCAATGGTTCCCAAACCTGGTCTTGGAGGCACCTCAGCCAGTCAGGTTGTTCGGATATCCATAACGAATATTCATGAGAGATATTTGCATGCACTGCCTCCACTGCATGCAGATCTCTCTCGTGGATATCCCCAAAAGCTGATTGGCTGGGGTGCCTCCAGGATCAGGTTTGGGGACCACAAGTTTAGTCCCTTCCCAAGGTTTGGTTGACTCTCCAGGACTACTCTATACTGATGCAATATCTTATTAGCGCTTCTCTGTCCCTCTTCTACTCTGGGGTGGATGCTCATAACTCCGGGCGCTATATGGAACAGTGCTGGAGTTTTTTCACGGAGAGAGTGGTGGATGCTTGGAATGCCCTCCCGCAGGAGGTGGTGGAGATGAAAACGGTAACGGAATTCAAAAATGCGTGGGATAAACATAAAGGAAACCTGTTCAGAAGGAATGGATCCTTAGAAGCTTAGCCGAGATTGGGTGGCAGAGCCGGTGGGGGGAGGCGGGGCTGGTGGTTGCGGGGTGGGCCTTGTTCTGGGCAGACTTCTACGATCTGTGCCCTGAAAATGGCAGAAACAAAGAAAAGCTACGAGAATGGTATGGGATTTGCGTTACAAGACGTATGAGGAGAGACTTGCTGACCTGAACATGTATACCCTGGAGGAAAGGAGAAACAGGGGTGATATGATACAGACGTTCAAATATTTGAAAGGTATTAATCCGCAAATGAACCTTTTCCGGAGATGGGAAGGCGGTAGAACTAGAGGACATGAAATAAAATTGAAGGGGGGCAGACTCAAGAAAAATGTCAGGAAGTATTTTTTCACGGAGTGGTGGATACTTGGAATGCCCTCCCGTGGGAGGTGGTGGAGATGAAAACGGTAACGGAATTCAAACATGCGTGGGATAAACATAAGGGAATCCTGTTCAGAAGGAATGGATCCTCAGAAGCATAGCCGAGATTGGGAGGCGGGGCTAGTGGTTGGGAGGCGGGGCTAGTGCTGGGCAGACTTCTATGGTCTGTGCCCTGAAAATGGCAGAAACAAATCAAGGTAAGGTATACACATAAAGTAGCACATATGAGTTTAAATTCTTGGGCAGACTGGATGGACCGTGCAGGTCTTTTTCTGCCGTCATCTACTATGTTACTATGTTACTCCGCCTCCTTCCTAGTGGACTTCTGTGTCTAGCAAGCTGTTTCATATCAAGGGAGGTAGCATGTTGGGCTATTTTGTCCATGTTCTCCTACGGGAGAGATTTTCTACAGACTTGTGAACCACAGCTGGCTGTGAAATCAATCCATGAACAAAGGGAGGCTGCGGGGGAACAGCTATAACATGTGTCTCCTGCACACGTTACAGCTGTATACGATGTATAACACGTTCCTTCCTTGATTCTCCTATTTTACCTTCTACCTGAGGTTTGAAATGAAAATGATCGGAGTCGGATCTCTCTTTCTTGTCTCTGTATTTAATACCCCTGTAAGGCACTGCTTTTAGTCTTTTCCTGAACCATTGATCAACACTTACAGACAGCCAGGTCATCAGACTACTCTCTGCTAGGGCTTCCCAGACATGTCCTGGTGACCCAAAAGACAAGGTATGCCAGAGAAAATGTGTTTATTTTGTTTTTGCTTCGTTTTACACACACAGACAAATACACACACACACATAAATACCGACACTCACACACATACACATGCACACACATCGTCTAGAAAAGATACCGAGTTCATTAGATGGAGCCACCGAGTAATTGGGGATGATGTAGGAGCTGTACCTGAGGTTACACTGTGGAACATTATCACCCCTGCTTTTTATTACCTGGGTTTCCCTTTGAGCTGCTGGATCACGGTACATGATTTTAATAACCCTGGAAGGCTAGTGGCCTTCTCTCCTTTTTGTCAGAAAAAACAATTTGGTCTGTGGTCATAGTTCATTGCAAATGATGACAAATTTCAGCTGATGCTTGTGTCATGTCATTTGGGAGGAGGTGGGGGAGGGCAGGTTCTTTATGGTGCTGAGATAAGGCAGCTGCAACTGGAAGTAGAAATTTGAGCTGAGAGGATAGAATTAAGGGCAACAAACAGTGGACTGAACAAACTGGAAAAAACAAAAATGCATCCCTTCTATAAGACTATTTATTTTAATCAAGTTATTACCCTTCTTTGCCGTCTCTTACCCTATAGGATCCTAATTCAGACGGGAATTTCTTCCCATTTGCTGCCTATAAAAAATGTATAGGCCCTGTTGGAGGACTGAGGTTGCCCATCCCTAACCCTTCACCTCTGCTACCTTTTACATTACATCGCAATCAATGCTTGTATGCTACACATACCAAAATTAGACTACATAGAGGGGCATAATCGAACAGAAACGCCTATCTCCATGGGCGTTAATCTCCGAGAACGGGTCCGTGAAGGGGCGGAGTGAACCGTATTTTCCAAAAAAAATAGACGCCCATGTTTTATTCGCCAAGGTGTGAGCTGGGCGTTTTTGCTTTTCAGCGATAATGGAAAATGAAATCGCCCAGCTCAAAAACGAATACATCCAAGGCATTTGTTCGTGGGAGGGGCCAGGATTCATAGTGCACTGGTCCCCCTCACATGCCAGGACACCAACCGGGCACCCTAGGGGGCACTTTTACAAAAACAAAAAAAAGGTAAAAGAGCTCCCAGGTGCACAGCACCCTTCCCTTGGGTGTTGAGCCCCCCAAATCCCCCTCAAAACCCACTGCCCACAAGTCTACACCATTACTATAGCCCTAAGGGGTGAAGGGGGGCACCTACATGTGGGTACAGTGGGTTTGGGGGGGTTGGACGACTAAGCATTAAGCAGCACAATTGTAACAGGTAGGGGGGGGATGGGCCTGGGTCCACCTGCCTGACGTCCACTGCACCCCCTAACAACTGCTCCAGGGACCTGCATACTGCTGCTTGGGAGGAGGGTATGACATTTGAGGGTGAAAATAAAAAGTTGTGAAACATCATTTTTTGTGGTGGGAGGGGGTTAGTGACCACTGGGGGAGTCAGGGGAGGTCATCCCCGACTCCCTCTGGGGGTCATCTGGTCATTTAGGGCACTTTTTGGGGCCTTATTCGTGAAAAAACAGGGTCCAGGAAAAGTGCCCTAAATTCTAGCTACAAACGCATCCATTATCGGCGAAAGGCGCCCATCTCTGTTCGGGTGATAACCACGCCCCAGTTCCGCCTTCACCACGCCTCCGACACGCCCCCGTCCACTTTGTCCGCATCCGCGACAGAGTGCAGTTGAAAGCGTCCAAAGTTCGGCTTTCGATTATACCGCTTTATTTGTTTTTGTGAGAAAGACGCCCATCTCCCGATTTAGGTCGGAACTTGGGCGTTTTTCTCGTTCGATTATAAGCTGGATAGTAACATAGTAGATGACGGCAGAAAAAGACCTGCACGGTCCATCCAGTCTGCCCAACAAGATAACTCATATTTGCTGCTTTTTGTGTATACCCTACCTTGATTTGTACCTGTGCTCTTCAGGGCACAGACCGTATAAGTCTGCCCCGCACTATCCCCGCCTCCCAACCACCAGTCCCGCCTCCCACCACCGGCTCTGGCACAGGCACAGACCGTATAAGTCTGCCCAGCACTATCCTCACCTCCCCAGCCCTGCCTCCCAACCCCGGCTCTGACACAGACCGTACAAATCTGTCCAGCACTATCCCCGCCTCCCAACCACCAGTCCCGCTTCCCACCACCAGCTCTGGCACAGACCGTATAAGTCTGCCCAGCACTATCCCCGCCTCCCAGCCACCAGCCCCGCCTCCCGATCTTGACTAAGCTCCTGAGGATCCATTCCTTCTGCACAGGATTCCTTTATGCTTATCCCACGCATGTTTGAATTCCGTTACCGTTTTCATTTCCACCACCTCCCGCGGGAGGGCATTCCAAGCATCCACTACTCTCTCCGTGAAAAAATACTTCCTGACAAAAATACTTCCTGACATTCCTGACTAGCGCAACTCACAATCAAGAAAGAATGGGACATAACCCCAAAATATACAATACCAGTAAAATAAACATTGACAACAATCATTATAAAACAAACTTCTAAAATAGCCACATTTTAAGCAATTTTCTTGTCTCCAGCTCATTTCATTCGTTTCCCAGCAGCTTCTAACACCCATCTCTGGACTACTGTAATGTCTTATTTTTTGGCATTAAGATACAATATCAAAACAAAACCCCTACAAATCATAGAGAACACAGCAGCAAGATTATTTTACAAATTAAATAGATACACTAGCATTGTCGTATCTAACTAAACTGCATTGGTTACCCATAGCTGAAAGAATTAGGTTTAGAGCTGCCTGCCTAGTATTTCAGATTCTGCAAGGCACTACCTCTGAGCTACTGACCAACATCTCATCTGTTTGCATCGTTCACTCAAACAAACTGAAAGAACAATTGATCTTATCCCCGCTGTTCTGCAAGGGAATTCGATTTCAGAAGATTTTTAACTCATTCTTCCTGGTTTTAGGAATCTCATTATGGAACTTACTCCCTCTGGCCATGAGATAACTACCTCAGCTAAACGCTTACCTCTTCCCAAAGTCTACATGAATACTCTCCCAATGAACTATTATATGAAACAATTACTCCCTCACACCCTGTAGTGTTAAAGCGTAGGTTAGACAACGTAGCATCTAACCAACAAGACCGTATTCACCCAAAGTCCTACTCATAATTTTTGTACCAACCTCTGACCCACTGATGATGTAAACCGCACTGAACTCTAAACAGGGGATATTAACGGTATATAAGACCCGAATTGAATTGAACCTCTCTGCCAGTTCAAGCCTTCACAACATGCAGGTACCAGTTTTAAGCTACTGGTTTTAACTCACACAGGGCCTTTTACGAGAAGATGTTATCACCGTTGGCGGTTCTAGTACATAAGTATGTCCCACCTCGGCTTCTGCAATCTTCGGAATCACTGTTGTTGGCTTTTCCTTCTGTGAAGGAGACTCGTCTTTTGTCTACAAGAAGGAGGGCCCTTTTCTATCTGGCATCCTCTTTGTGTAATTCCCTTCCACAAATGTTGAGGGGAGTTCAGTCTTTGCCTCGTTTTAAACGCCTGTTAAAGGAACGCATTTTATTTTCATTTGGCATTTTCTGTAGCTCTTCCAGAGGATTAGAGGGAACCTTGGGGCTAGGGATCTGTTCAGATTTATTTATTTATTTGTTTGTTTGTTTGTTTGTTTATTTATCAGGATTTATTTACCGCCTTTTTGAAGGAATTCACTTGAGGCGATGTAGAGTAATTAATTCTTGTTGTTGTTTTCTCTTGTGTGTGTGGTTCTGTCCTATCTTGTTACTTGAGTTCTTTTCTGTCTTGGTTTTATGTGTTTATTGGATTGTAAACTACTGTGATCTTATGTTGTAAGCCTAGCGGTATAGCAAATGAAATAAACTGTAACACATAGGTGCTACCTCAAGCCTTTTTCTCTGCTCGATCTCATTCTTTAGCGACCTTGTTCATTTCATTTGCCGCATTCCTGCTCTTTGCATCAATAGAATATGAGTGCTTTGACAGTGATAACCTAAATGAAAGGACATCAAATATTAAAATTTGCCCCTCCTCATCTTCTAAAGAGTTTTTTTGAGTCTTTCTTGAAGGGTGTGTGTTGCACACAAATCATGGTGTACTTGGTCCAGTCCAGTCACCCTTCTCTCTCAGGCTCCCCCTTCCACTGGAGCCTCCCGGCCTGGTGCTTTTGCTGGCGTCTATGCATTCATCATTAAGCCTGACACCTCAGCAGCAAAAGTACAACAAAGGCTGGATTGAAGAACACAGTCCTTAATCTGTCTTGTCAGAGGAGCCTGGTGAAATTAATTGGAATGTTCAGACAACACACTAACCCAGCCATGTAAGAATAGCAACGCTGATAAGGACTCTTAAGTGCTCTGTTATTTGGATAAGGCCAGCTGCAGCTGTGCCTGGGAAATGGATTAGGTGTCGCAAGAACTGATCTACAGCTTCTATGTATTTAAATGCCTGAACTCACTCCCCACCAGCAACACAGGGGTTTTATGTTTGGTAGGATAATCCTACCAGCCACAAGCACCTAGGACATTAATTCCTTGACCTAACCGGGGAGTGGGGGGGGGGGGGGGAACGGGACACAGTGCATTCCACCTCACCCCAGACAAGTTCAGAGAGAGGGGGTTATGTCTAGGGATGTACCTTCATTTTGATTTCTTTCATTTATATATGTAAATTTTTTACATGCATAAAACCAGATTTACACATATAGGTCTAGATTCTATATATAGCAGCAAAAACATTGGCGCTCAAAAAATGCTATTCTATAAGCCAAGCTTAAAGTTAGTCATGGCTTGTAGACTAGCTTTTATGCCCTGGACTTGGAGTTGGTGTTACTAATTTTAGGTTTCTGCCAGGTTCTTGTGACCTGAATCGGCCACTGTTGGAAACAAGATACTGGGCTAGATGGACTATTGGTCTGACCCAGTATGGCTACTCTTATGTTCTTAGTTGAATGAGATAATTAGCTCCAATAATTGGCTTTTTAATAAGAAATTATTGGCACTAATTAGATTTAATTAGCATTTATATGCATAAATTTAGGCTCAGGATCAGAGCCTAAAATTTTACATGTGATCCAAAAAAAGGGGGTGCAGAAATGGGAGGGTCATGGGCGTAACAGGACATTCCTAAAATTAACAGGCGTCATTACAGGCGCAACCATTTGTTCCAACTGAAATGTGATGCAAATGTACACGCCTCCCTGTTTATTCTATAACAACGCATGTTAATTTTAGGAATGTCCCGTTACGCCCATGACCCTCCCATTTCTGCTTTTTAACCGCTGTGGTAAAAGGGGGCCTCAGCATGCGTCAAAAAACACACACGCCAGCGCAGGCCCCCCTTTTACCACAGCTTTGGAAAAGGAGCCCCCACAATGTGTGGAGTGGAGGAGTGGCCTAGTGGTTAGAGCACTGGGCTTGCAATCCAGAGGTGGCCAGTTCAAATCCCGCTGCTGCTCCTTGTGATCTTGGGCAAGTCACTTAACTCTCCATTGCCTCAGGTACAAACTTAGATTGTGAGCCCTCCTGGGACAGAGAAATATCCAGAGTACCTGAATGTAACTCACCTTGAGCTACTACTGAAAAAGGGGTCAGCAAAATCTAAATAAAGATTCTAGAATTCTAAAGAATAACAAGATTCCATGCAGAATCTCAAAGAGCAGCAACATTCCGTGTAGAACCCCAAAGAATAGCAAGATTCTGGAGCAGAGGAGTGGCCTAGTGGTTAGAGCACCGGTCTTTCAATCCAGAAGTGGCCAGTTCAAATCCCACTGCTACTCCTTGTGATCTTGGGCAAGTCCATTGCCTCAGGTACAAACTTAGATTGTGAGCCCTCCTGGGACAGAGACATATCCAGAGTACCTGAATGTAACTCACCATGAGCTACTACTGAAAAAGGTGTGAGTAAAATTTAAATAAATAATAATAACATTCCATGTAGAACCCCAAAGAATAGCAAGATTCTGGAATCCTAAAGAGTGACAAGATTCCATGCAGAATCTCAGAGTAGCAACTGGAGTGGAGGAGTGGCCTAGTGGTTAGAGCACCAGAAATCCCACTGCTGCTCTTTGTGATCTTGGGCAAGTCACTTAACCCTCCATTGCCTCAGGCACAAACTTAGATTGTGAGCCCTCCTGAGACAGAGAAGTATCCAGAGTACCTGAATGTAACTCACCTTGAGCCACTACTGAAAAAGGTCTGAGCAAATCTAAATAAGTAAATAAAGATTCCATTCAGAATCTCAAAGAATAGCAACATTCCATGTAGAACCCCAAAGAATAAGAGTGGAGGAGTGGCCTAATGGTTAGAGCACCAGTTCAAATCCCACTGCTGCTCCTTGTGATCTTGGGCAAGTCACTTTAACCCTCCATTGCCTCAGGTACAAACTTAGATTGTGAGCCCTCCTGGGACAGAGAAATATCCAGAGTACCTGAATGTAACTCACCTTGAGCCACTACTGAAAAAAGGTGTGAGCAAAATCTAAATAAATAAATGTACCAAATACCCATGGGCTACCAGTGGGTTATATTTATTGCCTTCTTCGTGGTTTCCATTTCCTTTTGCTCCCAGTGCACCGTTTATGGGGCACTTCTCAAAAGCCCGGAGTCTCTCATCCCTGTCTTGACAGGCTGCTATACAAGGAATACGTCCCGTTCTGACACCATCACTTCAGTGGATCTGCAGAGATCCTTCTTCCCCAATGGGAAATCAATAATACTAGTGCAAATAAGGGGGTATTTATGGCACAGTATTAGGTTCCTGGCTGCTTTAGTAATTCTCTCTCCATAACCAGCCACTTGTGTCCTTTACATACCAGGTATTGCTGCTGCCTTTTGGGGAGGATTTTGGTAGAGGTTATGTTTTCCCCTGTCCGTTTTGTTATCTGCCTCACCAGATTTTAATAAACCCCATCAATCGGGTCAACGGGATTGGTCAGAGAGGCCTCCATTACCTTGAGGTGGGCTGAGAATAACGCCGAGGGGGCTGCAATCAGTCCTTGCGAAGGGCAGCTTTGAAAGCGATTTGCTCTATCTGAAATCTACCCTCACTCAATTTGGCTAAGAGACTGTGTAGAGTTTTACAGCCAGACCAGGAGGAGATGCTCACGTGAAGAACACAACGAAAAAGATGTTCCACTCCATGTGGAAACTCAAAAGAGTAAAACCTTTCTTCCCGAGATACATATTCCGTACCCTACTACAGTCAATGGTAATAAGTCAATTGGACTACTGCAACGCACTGTATGCTGGCTGCAAAGAACAGACGATCAAAAAACTCCAAACAGCCCAGAATACTGCCGCCAGACTCATATTTGGAAAAACCAAATATGAAATTGCAAAACCCCTAAGAGAGAAACTTCACTGGCTCCCACTCAACGAACGCATTGCGTTCAAGATCTGCACGTTTGTACACAAAATCATTCACGCAGACGCCCCAATCTACATGCTAAACCTCATGGACTTGCCTCCCAGGAACACCATAAGATCATCCCGCAAATTTCTCAATCTGCACTTCCCCAGCTGTAAAGGACTAAAATACAAGCTGATACACGCCACCACCTTCTCTTACATGAGCACGCAGCTGTGGAATGCATTACCAACAGCCCTGAAAGCTATTGACGAAATAACCAACTTCCACAAATCTTTGAAGACACATCTCTTCAACAAAGCCTACAAAGAGAACCCATAGCCTCACAAAACTACCTCACCAATCCTTCCAATTATTAAAGTCCACCTTCCATACTATCCTGCCTAACACCTTCCCTTACTTAATCTCTATACAATACTAAGTGTATCTGATATCATGGAATGACTATGTCATAACAAACTCTGTAAGCCACATTGAGCCTGCAAATAGGTGGGAAAATGTGGAATACAAATGCAATAAATAAATAGTCACAGAAGCATCTTATGGGTGTGGTTCGACAACAACAACTGCAAGGCTGATGCAGAAAGCCATGCGGCAGAGCCGCGCACTGATGGCTGAGCGCGTGGCTTCTACTGCAAAATTAACCATGGCAATGCAGTAAACAAAGGAGGTGCAAATCTGAATCACACAGAGCTTGCAACGCTAATCAGGGAAAGCCTGCTGGACACATACCCACGGCTAGACTATTGTAACATTCTGTATGCTGGTTTTGCACGTTCCACTCTGAAGAAACTTCAATCATTACAAAGTATAGCAATTAGGCTTTTGTGCCATGTTGGCCATTTCAAACATTTATTTATTTATTTAGATTTTGCTCACACCTTTTTCAGTAGTAGCTCAAGGTGAGTTACATTCAGGTACTCTGGATATTTCTCTGTCCCAGGAGGGCTCACAATCTAAGTTTGTACCTGAGGCAATGGAAGGTTAAGTGACTTGCCCAAGATCACAAGGAGCAGCAGCAGGATTTGAACCGGCCACCTCTGGAGTGCAAGACCGGTACTCTAACCACTAGGCTGCTCCTCCACTCCGCCAGGCCACTCCTCCAAACCCTGTTACTCAGGGGCCCTTTTACTAAGATGCCTACGTGTGTACATCACGTGTCAAATTGGAACTAGCGCCCGGCTACCGCATTCCCCAGGCAGTAATTCCATTTTTGAAGCGCATCCAAAACACGCGGTAGAAATTTTCTACCACGTAGCGCTTACCCGGAAGTAATCAGCAGTGTACGTGTGCCGACGATTACCACCCAGTTAATGCGTCAGACCTTACCGCTAAGTCAATGGCTGGTTTTAATTTTGCTGCACGTTCCATTTTCAGCCACAAAAAAAGAGGCCTTTTTTGCAGGTTTACTGAAAATAATAGACCTGCGCGTGTCCAAAACACGTGCCTACACCAGCGCAGGCCATTTTTCGCATGTCTTAGTAAAAGGGCCCCTTAGTTTTTCATTAAACACCACTGGCTACCAGCGGCACCGAGAATTTATTTATTTATTTATTTGTTGCATTTGTATCTCACATATTTGCAGGCTCAACGTGGCTTACATATTACCGTAGAGGCGTTCGCCATTTCCGGTATGAACAAATGCAAGGTGTTGTTGTGGTGGAATAAGGTTCCTGTAGGGTAGGTATGATGGGGTATTTAGGGAGTACGAGGGAAGTTGGGTGTGTCCTTTCAGATCTTTGGTTTTGTTGTGTTGCGGTATCGACATAGACGGTCGGTAGCCCAACTGTTTGGGGAGGCTAAAGGGGGCGGAGCTTACCTCCATACACTCCGTGGCAGCGACGTCAATGAAGAAAAAGACTACAGGCTCGCCGCCAGCTTCTCTCTTCTCTCTGCACACAGTGTCCCGCCTTCTGCGGTGATGCATTTCCTGTTTCCGCGAGAGCGGGACACTGTGTGCAGAGAGAAGGAAGAAGCTGGCGGCGAGCCTGTAGTCTTTTTCTTCATTGACGTCGCTGCCACGGAAATAAAAGATGAGAATGCGCGGGGCGGGAGGGTGGGCTGCACCACAAGCGGAAGTCGACGATTGGGCCTCCCCAAGCCTCTTATACGGGGCGCCTATGGGTATCGAGTCTTACATTTAAAACCCTAAGAAAAGGTATATCAGAATTACTTATCAGCTCTTACCATCCCCTATTCCCCCGAGTAGGGTGTTACGTTCACTCAATGATTTTTTTATTGGTACTTCCTGGAATCAAAAATGCGCAGTTTGAAGTGAACTACACACAGTGCATTCCTTCTTTTTTTTGGCACCGTTTACATGGAGTAACCTTCCTCTCTCCGATCGCTGTGAATCAGCTGTTAAAAAGTTTAAAAAAAGAAATTAAAACATGGTCATTTCAAAAAGCTTTTAACAGTGGCTAGGCATGGAGTCTCACTCGGTGGTCCAGAATAAGTGTTTGTTTTGGGGTTGGTTTTTTTTTGTTTTAAAATGGTCTTTTTACTTTCTTGCTGTTAGATCGTTTAGTTTGATTGAGTTTCTTTCCTGTCATGTCGGATGGAGTTCCGTTCTGTTCTTTTATTTTAGCCTGAACACCACCCAGTTCTGCTAGTCAGTTTGAGAGGTATAAAAACTGTTTAATAAGCTATTGGGCTCATTTTTGAAAGAGAATGACATCCATCTTTCGACATAAATCGGAAGATGGATGTTCTTCGTCTAGGGACGTCCAATCAGTATAATCGAAACCTGATTTAGGACGTCTCCAACTGCACTCCGTCGCAAGGACGGCCAAAGTTCAATGGGGCGTGTCGGAGGCGTAGCGAAGGCGGGTCTTGGACGTGCCTAACACTTGGATGTCCTTGACCCATAATAGAATTAAACAAGGACATCCCTGATAAACAGTTGGACGTTTTCACCCGGACGTGTTTTTATTACGAATAAGGCACAAAAAGGTGCCCAAAATGACCAGATGACCACCGGAGGGAATTAGGGATGACCTCTTCTTATTTCCCCAGTGGTCATTAACCCCCTTCCACCCTCAAAAACCATTTTTAAAAATATGTTGTGCCAGCCTCAGATGTCATACTCAGGTCCATGGAGCAGTTTTAGTGGGTGCAGGTGGACCCAGGCTCACCCCCCCCCCCCCACCTTACCTTTGTGGAGGAAACATCGAGCCGTACAAAACCCACCACAAACCCACTGTACCCACATCTAGGTGCCCCCCTTCACCTGTAAGGGCTATGGTAGTAGTGTACAATTGTGGGTAGTGGGGTTTGGGGGGCTCAGCACACAAGGTAAGGGAGCTATGTTCCTGGGAACAATTTATGAAGTCCACTGTAGTGCCCCCTAGGGTGCCCGGTTGGTGTCCTGGCATATCAGGGAGACCAGTGCACTACTAATGCTGGCTCCTCCCACATCCAAATGGCTTGCATTAGGACAATTTTGACAAGGACATTTTTGGTTTCGAAAATCGCCGAAAATCTGAAACGTCCATGTCTAAGGATGGAAAATTTAAGGATTTGGACGTCCCTGACGGTATTTTCAAAACTAAAGATGGACGTCCATCTTGTTTCAAAAATACGGGTTTCCCCAACCCTAGATTTCGTTGTTTTGCAAGGACGTCCAAATCGCTACTTGGATGTCCCTTTCGAAAATGCCCCTCTATATAAACTATTAAGGTTCTGGAGTAAGGGTGCCTTCATTGTGCGCACATCCGAAGAAAACAGTACAAGCACATGTCCGACTGTGTTGCTCCAAGTATAAATTTTTGCAAGGCTAATATTTGTGTGCAGGACAGCCTTGCTGATGTGTACTGGTACTTTTGTTTTCTTCAGACACACGCACAGAAAAAAACAAAAAGAAATAAACTGAAGTAAATCCCAAACACTTCTATACTGCCTTGAACTTAGCAGTGAATTTCTTGCGTTGGGCATCATAAAAATCTCCTATGCATTGTGGTGGAAATGCCAAATGGGAAGACGTCCTTGCAAGACTGGGAGACTGGGCAACCAAATGGCAAGTGCAAAGTGATGCATGTGGGAAAGAGGAACCCGAACTATAGCTACGTGATGCAAGGTTCCACGTTAGGAGTCACCGACCAGGAAAAGGATCTAGAGTCATTGTTGATGATACATTGAAACCTTCTAACTCAGTGTGCTGCAGCAGCTAAGTATTATAGGAATGGAAAAACAAAAATTAGTACATTATTATGCCTTTGTATCGCCCCATCCCCTTTATCATTTTCATCACCCTTCTCTGTACCTTAATTCCACTATACCTTTTTTGAGATGCAGTGACCAGAATTGAACACAATATTCGGGGTGTGGTCGCACCATGGAGCAATACAAAGGCATTATAACATCCTCATTTTTGTTTTCCATTCCTTTCCTAATAATACCTAACATTCTATTTGCTTTCCTAGCCGCAGCAACAGACTGAGCAGAAGGTTTCAATGTATCATCATCAACGACACCTAGATCCCTTTCTTGGTCTGACTCCTAATGTGGAACCCTGCATGACATAGCTATAATTTGGGTTCCTCTTTCCCACATGCATCACTTTGCACTTGCTCACATTAAACATCTGCCATTTAGATGCCCAGTCTCCCAGTCTTGTAAAGGTCCTCTTGTAATTTTTCACAATTCTCTTGCGATTGAAGAACTTTGAATAACTTTGTGTCATCAGCAAATTTAATTACCTCACTAGTTACTCCCATCTCTAGATCATTTAGAAATATGTTAAAAAGCAGCAGTCCCAGCACAGACCCCTGGGGAACCCCACTATCTACCCTTCTCCATTGAGAATACTGACAATTTATCCCTACTCTCTGTTTTCTATCTTTTAACCAGTTTTAATCCACAATAGAACACTACCTCCTATCCCATGACTCTCCAGTTTCCTCTGGAGTCTTTCATGAGGTACTTTATCAAATGCCTTTTGAAAATCCAGATACACAATATTGACTGGCTCACCTTTATCCACATGTTGGTTCACCCCTTCAAAGAAATGTAATAGATTGGTGAGGCAAGTTTTCCCTTTACTAAATCCATGTTGGCTTTGTCTCATTAATCCATGATTCTGAATATGCTCTGTATAGTCTCTACCACTTTGCACCACACCGACTTCAGGCTTACTGGTCTATAATTTCCCAAATCACCTCTGGAACCTTTTTTAAAAATCGGTGTTACATTGCCCACCCTCCAATCTTCCATTACCATGCTTGATTTTAAAGATAAATTACGTATTACTAACAATAGTTCTGCAAATTCATTTTTCAATTCTATCAGTACTCTGGGATGAATACCATCCAGTCCAGGAGATTTACTACTCTTCAGTTTGTCAAATTGTGCCATTTCATCTTCCAGGTTTATAGAGATTTCATTCAGTTTCTCTGACTTGTCAGCTTTGAATACCATTTCTGGCACCAGTATCTCTCCCAAATCTTCCTCAGTGAAGACCGAAGGAAAGAATTCATTTAATCTCTGTACTATGACTTTGTCTTCCCTGAGTGCCCCTTTTATCCCTCGGTCATCTAGCGGTCCAACTGATTCTTTTGCCAGCTTCTTGCTTTTAATATACCTAAAAAAAATTTTTACTATGTGTTTTGGTCTTCAATGCAAATTTTTTTTTTCAAAGTCCCTCTTTGCCTTCCTTATCAGTGCTTTGCATTTGAGTTGCCATTCCTTATGCTGTTTCTTATTATTTTTAATCGGATCCTTCTTCCATTTTCTGAAGGATTTTCTTTTAGCTCTAATAGCTTCCTTCACCTCACTTTTTAACCATGCTGACTATCATTTGGTTTTCCTTCCTCCTTTTTTAATACATGGAACATAACTGGCCTGGGCTTCCAAGATGGTAGTTTTGAACAGCCTGATGTAAATTTTTGACCTTTGCAGCTGCTCCTTTAAGTTGGTTTTTTTATTGTTCTCATTTTATCATAGACTCCTTTTTGAAAGTTAAATGCTAACATATTGGATTTTCTGTATGTACTTACTCCAGAGCTGATATCAAATCTGATCTCTCCTCAGGTCACTTCACTGGCTTCCAATCAGATACCGCATTCAATTCAAGCTTCTCCTTCTTACCTACAAATGCACTCAGTCTGCTGCCCCTCACTACCTCTCCTCCCTCATCTCCCCCTATGTTCCCGCCCGTAACCTCCGTTCACAGGATAAATCCCTCCTCTCAGTACCCTTCTCCGCCACCGCCAATTCCAGGCTCCGCTCATTCTGCCTCGCCTCACCCTATGCTTGGAACAACCTTCCTGAACCCTTACGCCAAGCCCCCTCCCTGCCCGTCTTCAAGTCTTTGCTTAAAACCCACCTCTTCAATGCTGCGTTCGGCACCTAACCCTTACCATTCAGTAAATCCAGACTGCCCCAATTTGACCGCCCCTATCGGACTGTCCGTTCACTTGTCTCTTAGATTGTAAGCTCCTTGAGCAGGGACCGTCCCTCTATGTTAAATTGTACAGCGCTGCGTAACCCTAGTAGCGCTTTAAAAATTTTAAGTAGTAGTAGTGATCATATTATGATCACTGTTATCAAGCGGCAACAGCACCAAATCATGGGCTCCACTAAGAACTAGGTCTAGAATTTTTCCTCCTCTTGTACCAGCTGCTCCATAAAGCAGTCCTTGGTTTTGTCAAGGAATTTTACTTCCATAGCATACCCTGATGTTACATTTACCCAGTCAATATCAGTCTTGGTTTTCCGTATTCTTTAGATTCTTTTGTATTAATATATCTTTTATTTTAAAATTTATAAAACACTTAAGAGACCTTTTTTTAAGGGTAGAAGTGGTATATAAGACTAATGAATAGAATAGAATTCCAATGGGTGTATATTGAACTACAAATCCCACCCTGCCTTGCGATGTGTAACTTTAAAACCACAGGTGGCCAACATGTTTGCAGAGATGCCAAGCTACCCAGTTCCAGGCTGGAGATTCTGGGACAGTGCTGGTTTTGAACTTAAATCCCAAAGCAGTGTGGGTTTTGTAGTGCCTGATTCTGTCTGTTGAAAAATCAGTGTTGCAAGTCCCATAATGCTACAGGATGGGATGGTCAGCAACCCAGGACTGCCTGAATCTTCAGGCAGGAACTGGGTAATTAGGCATTTCTGATGCACTGCAGATCCTGTGAGGGAGGGGTCATTTCCAAGATTTGGATGTATAGCTGCAGTAATAATATGACATCACAGCCAGTGTTGCCAGGGCTGCGGTTTCTCGCCCAATTGGGCTCCTTTCCACCAGCTGCGTGCGGCTTTTTCACGCCGCGTGCGGGTTGCAGGATTTTGGGCGGCTTTTTTAAGCCCCGCCGGTGGTTTTTTCGCCCACCACGGTTTTTTTCCCCCGCGACCGCTGGCCGTGGGTTGGCTGGTTTTCTCTCGGCCACGGCCAGTAGAAGCCCCACGGAGGCGGGCTTAATGATGTCATTTGGATGCAACTGACCTCATTAATATTTATTAATGTCATTCACATGCAAATTGACTTTGTGCGGGTTTTGGGCTAGCTTTGGGCGTGACAAATTTTTTCCATCTGGCAACACTGCATGGTGCTGTCAGAGCTCCCTCCTGTCCTGGACTTCTCCCTTGTACCCGCCTCCTCTCATGCCAGTGAGAAGGGTCTCCACATTGGCAGCCTTTCCAATTGCTCCTGTAAATTGTTTGCATGCCGTCCCATCCACTTTCTCTGAACTGTATTTCCACAGACTCATCTCACCAGCTGAGCTGTGGATTTTAAAATATCACCCACATTACCTGCTCAGCTTCCTATGGTATTTGAGAGCACAGAAAGATTTGTGAGAATCAGCCAGTCAGGTGCACCCCTGCTGTGCCTGTTCTGACTGTAATACTTCTGGAAATGAAAGCAATATGATTGTCTCAGTGTCCTGCTTAACATTTTGGATATAGATGGGGGGGGGGGGGGGGGGGTTTAAACACAATAATTGCCTGGTTTCCCTCAAGGGCTACTTGAGAATGGATGAGTTATCTGCTGACCTTGTACAGCTGAGGGAAAGATCCCATACCTCTGTCTGCCTATTAATGATAACAATTTACCATCTCCCCTGTTCCTTTCAGAAGCTTTTGTATGATCCAACAATTATAACTTGGCACCTCAATCTAGGTAACCCGATACCAGGTGTTTCATGAAATCTTGGTGCCAAGATGCCGTAATAGAATTGGTGGTATACTAGCGTAAGCAGATTGGATCCTTCAGACAGGCTGGCAAGGTGAGAAGAGACATCAAAGAAGGGAAGGGGAAGAAGAGATGGAAGGGAGTGGAGGGCAAGAGAAGAGAGTGTAAACCCCCAGCAGCATTCATGCTGGTGGAAGGGAAGTTGAGAGAGAGAGAGAATATGGTGGGTTTGTGTTTCTGTTGGCCTAGATTAGAAGTGGGCAACCACAGCCCTTGAGGGCCATAACCCATTCAGGTTTTCAAGATTTCCACAATGAATAGGCAGGAGATTGATTTTACATCTACTGCTTTCGTTGTGTACAAATAGATCTCATACCTATTCATTGTGGAAATCTTGAAACCACAACTGGGTTGTGGCCTTCGAGGCCAGTAGTTGCCCACCCCTAGTCTAGATGGCCGGTAGAAGAAGGGTCAAAGTTCAAATGTTCAAGAAATTGCTGATGGGGTCAAGTTGGGTAGAGATGATATAGCAGTGGCAAAGGATGTGAATGGACCCCTCTGGTGATAACCACTGGGTGTCTGTTGATAGTAATTATATTTTATAAAGGGCCAGATAAAAAAGTTGAACAGAAATTCCAGCATGATCCTTGAACATGTTTTAGTAGGCAAAGTTTTGCTTTCTGTGCCAGGTGTTTGCCAAGCAGAATCTACAACATTTAGAAAATGCATCACTTTTAAGGACCCTCCATGTGATTCTTGAATTTAGCATGGGGTGGGCACCCTCAGTCCTCGAGGGCTGCAAGCCAGTCAGGTTTTCAGGATTTCCCCAATGAATATGAATGCATTGCCTCCATTGTATGCAAATAATCTCATGCATATTTATTGAGGAAAATCCTGAAAACCTGACTGGCTTGCAGCCCTCAAGGACTGAGGTTACTCAACCCTGATTTAGCAGTAGCACTCAAGGTCAAAGTTCCATAGCACTTTTTCATTTTGGGGGGAGGGGGGACATAGTCTTTCTGTGGAATAGTTTTTCCCCCCTCCCACCTTTTTCTGAAATTGCAGGAAATTTAAGCCCGTTTCTCCTGTGCAAAGCTGCAGAAGCGATTTTGCAAGCTGCCCTCATGAAAGAGTCAGCTGTTCTCTCTCCCCCTTTCACTTGCTCATTTGTTTCACAGACATGGATCTATTGACTAAAACCAGTTCAATAAATCTTTCGCATTCATATTATCAAGATGGTCTGCCTCTGTTTAATGTAACACTGTGGACTGCGAGGGCACCTCTAATGGAAAAAGACAGCTGTTCCCACTGCTCTGCATCTGTAACTCCTGATCAGTTACCAAATTCTTGAGCAACTAGAGATATTATCCCATCTCTCCACTGAAAATGGCTCCTCACTGTGGAGCACATCCCGACTAAGAAGGAACAGTGTAGTTGTTCATTTGGGATCTAGCGAGAACCTCTTCACCCCAAGAAGCTCCTGTGAAATCTTTTTTGCCTCATGGGGAGGTATAGTTTGGGTCAAGCATGAAATGGTGGGAATATCTACTGGAAACTCCAGAAATGTTTCTAAATAATATCAGAACCAGCAATTGGTGAAGACACGGGGCAGACAGACTTGGCTGTTTTTCTGCTTTAGGGAAGTCCATGAAGCCACTTCATTAATGTATAAAAGTGAAGCTATTTTTGGGGGGGACTGAAAACATGGAGCAGTGTAATTTTTGTTGTCTACAAGACAGATCTTCAGGTTAATCTCTGGGAGCTATACTTCTCCCTGCTGCCTCCATCCCTCTTTCTCCTCAAAGAAGGAAAAGAAATCCAAACCAGGTTTGCAGTTTTCATCCTGACCCCGGCTCCTCCTCCTGTCTTAAGGTTTATTATTTGTCCAGATCAGAATTCCACCCTGAAAGGCCAAAACCACAGTCTGACCGATATTCAAAACCATTTAACCGGCTAGGAATGGCACCCGAGTGGTTAAATGGTATTTAGCCGGCTATACGTCAATATTCAGCGGGAGATAGCCGGCTAGTTCTGCTTAGTAGATAACTGGTTATATCGCGAAATATAACCAGCTATCTGCCGATTTTCTGCGCATCGCAGGCTAACTTTTACAGCCAAGTTTGGCCGCGTCAATAGCAGGTCTAATCTTTCACCACTATGAACTTAGCCAGCCAGCTCCGAATATCGACTTGGCTGGCCTGTGCTCTTAGCGGCCAAAGATAAAATGGATATTCAATGCAAGTCACCATAAATGGCCCACATCGAAAATCCAGGCTCAGCACCGACCATAGGAGGCAGGCCTAGCTACCTCCCATGGTCTGAATATCGGGCCCAGTAACTGTTGAGAATGTAGATTTGAGAAAAGTCCAAAAAAACTGATTTCTTTGAATAATCCCCATGATGTAAATCTTGACCAAAACTAATACAATACTGCGTTCTGGCTTAAGATATCTCCCATTTATCAAGAGACGCTGGGGTCCTTTCAGGGGCGTAGCCACAGGTGGGCCTGGACGGGCCCAGGCCCAGCCACTTTTGCTCCAGGCCCGCCCACCCTAACTAGCCCCAACACAACCAGTGGTGTAGCTCTCCCAAGTGAGGCTCCAATCTTTTTCCTGCCTCTTCTGCCCGCTCTCCACGTGGTCTGCTCACTTTTACTGCCCTGAAGCATCGTTCTCCCTCCAGCATCGGCGATTCCCATAGCCAGCCTTCTGCCAGCACGTGACGTCGGGGCCTCTTCTCAGGTGTGTCCCACCTACTCTGTAAGTTCCTGTTTTCTGCAAAGGTGGGACACGCGCCTGAGGAGAGGCTCCAACAACGCACACTGGCAGAAGGCTGACTATGGGAATCGCCAGTGCTGGAGGGAGAATGGCGCTTCAGGGCAGTAAAAATGACCAGAACTGACCACATGCAGGGGGCTGTCGGCATCTGGAAGAACACTGCCAAATGCCCTGGGTTTGAAACAGTTCAGTGGGGGGGGGGGGGAGGGGGGAAGGAAGGTAGCGGGTGGAGAGGAAATGCGAGGCCCGTGCCCACCCAGTCCACCTCCAGGCCCATCTAAAAATTGAACTCTGGCTGTGCTACTGGGTCCTTTTACAAAGGTATGGTAGGTTCTAAATGCATGCATGTGCCAAAACGAGACTACCGCCAGGCTAGCGTGCCCCCCCCCCCCCCGGCGTTAATTTCAGATTTGGCGTGCTCCCATACCGACAGGACAACTTTTTAAAATTTCCTACTTCATGCGGCATTTCCGGCATTAATCGGCAGTTGGTGCACGCCAACCGGTCACCATACGTGTAGCACGTGAATCCTTACCGCTACATCAAGCCTTAAATAGATGAGCGCTGGTTTCGGTTTCACCGCAGGCCCTTTTCCCCAGACGAGGTAAAAACTGGCCCAGCGCACGCCAAAAACACACACCCACACTACCGCTGGCCACTTTTTGCCGCGGCTTAGTAAAAGGACCCCGCTGTGTTTTGGGCATTTGCTACAGGCTTGAAAATGCCTCCAAGTGTTAATTAGCTTCTATATTAATAAATACACAGAAACTACAAGACATCTGGCAAGTTAGCTTACTTTTGACAAAAATTAGAGTCGCTGTGTTCTGGTTCTTCAAGACAGGATTTCCTCCAAGGTCTTTCCAGGAGATTGTTATTTTTTAATTTATTAGGGGGAGGGGGGTTATCTGCAAAAGGGCCCATTTTATTCCTATGGGCCCTGCTGCAGATAACTCGAGCTAAGCTTTAGTAAAAGACCCCTTAGATTATTTATAGACAATCAAAGCGGTCCTGTGCGAATTAGTTAACGCTGCTGCATCACTGCGCACTAACTGGTTAGCACTGGATTACTGAGCAGTGGCATATCGAGGGCGGGGCGGTGGGGGCGGTCCGCTCCGGGTGCATGCTGCAGGAGGGGTGCAGAGAGCAGCCGCAAGCTGTCAGCTCTGCCGGTTCCCTGCTCCCTCTGCTGTTACTTCCTGTTCCGGGGCAGAGGGAGGTGCTCCCTCTGCTGTTACTTCCTGTTCCGGGGCAGAGGGAGCAGGGAACCGGCGGAGCCGACAGCCGCACGGCTGCCCCCAGCACCCCAGCAGGTAAGAAGAATGCACCCGGGGGGGGGGCTTGGAGGTGATGCGCCGGAGGGGGGCGGTGATGTGCTGGGGGAGGTGCTGCACGTGGGGGGGGGCAGTCGTGCTGCGCCCCAGGGGAGGGGGGCACAGCAGCAATCTGCTCCGGGTGGCAGCCAACCAAGAAACACCACTGTTACTGAGTAACCCTTTGCTGCCCACAAAAGAGATGTCAGTAACTGCTCATGCAGTAATCAATAGCCACCCGCTTATGGCAACAGAAGGGCATGAATGGTCAAAGTTGTAGTTTGAAGAAAGGACACTTCCAAAAACACGATGGAATCAAATCAAAGAGTTTATTCCTAAAGAACAGCCAATTTTTTTTTTTGAAGGAGTAGACTGTCTGACCGACTGCGCTTTTGAAATAGCATCACCAAAGGTCGTCCAACTTGTGCACATCCTACATCCAATCGACTCAGACTCCTGAGGCAGGGTTTGGTTACAGCTGAAACGCGGCACCGTGTCGAGTCTACAGGTTGTTCTTTAGGGATAAACTCTTGTGTTTAACTTCGTGTGTTTTCGGAAGTGTCGTTTCTTCGCACTACTGCTTCGACCGTTCTTGTTACAGTCGTAGTGTTCTCGGTTCCTCCATCCTGGCGGTTGATCCCCCACACTCGCAACACGAGTGCATGGCCTTTTAGTACAAGAAAGTGAAAAATCGGCCATTTTACGACCACGGTGAACATGACCTTAGTACCCCAGGAAAAACCCTTGCAAGGGCGCACAAAGTTTGCAATCATTTTGTAGAATGTGGCAGATCTAGACTAGAAAAGAGGCAGAACGATTCAGTCCCTGTAATTGCTTTTCTGCTGAGGTTTATGCCATGCACTGTTGGAAGGCTGCAGTGGAGTGCTTTTGAGGAGATAAGGGTGTATCTGTCTGCCTGCAATTCTTTTATCGCTAATATCTCGCGCTGTGAAATTTTACACTCTGTTGAGACTAATCAGGGCAATGCAACTGACCCTGGATGCTAAGGATAGATAGGGGATTTCATTACTGGTGATACAGGAAAGATACAGGCACTGGGCAGAATTTGCTACCGCTCAGACCTCATTTCCTTGCTGTCTATCAAGAGACAGCTGTGCAGTTTGTTTTAGACAGGAAAAAAGAAGGTGCCTGCCCATGTGTCCAGCTTTTATCCCAGGGCTTTTCCCAATCCCTGCATATGGGGAAACAGTTATTCTTGTTTTGATAGACTGGGCTGAGTGTAATTTTAAGGACTCAACTCAAGCAAGGTTTGATTCAGGACCAGCCTCTCCATTGAGGGACTGTGTGTTCTGTCCCCACTTATTTATGCAAATGTGACCCCCCCACCCCGCACTGTACATGGCCCTAATTCCATCTGCATCTGCCCCAGGCCACCCCTGCTTTGATTTCATGGTTGGACACAAGCCGTCTCTGCACATCTTTTAACAAACACCATGTTTTTGCCTAAGGATTTAACCATTCTATTTCCATGGGGGGGGGGGGGGGGACAGAAGTGCTTCCTTAATCTTTTATTGCAGATTGGCGGATGCGGTGGGCTCTTGTGTGCTCGTATTAAATTTATCCCTTCACCGCCTTCGCCATTCTATCTACCCTCTTTTTCTGCTCATCACAGCCTTGTTGATTTTTACCATGTTCTTAATAAATAAAATTCCCAAAGCCTTTGTGCTCTCTGTATGTCATCTTCACTTGGTTGTAAGCTCCATGGGAAGGGCACTGTGTTGTTGGGTCCGTTAGTGCACACTTATGTTGAATTTGGTCAATATTTAAAGAAATGCTTACAATATGTGCAGTGCTCACTTCTTCTGTGGAGCCCATTCCAGAGTCAATCATTTCGTTGTTAATATTATGGGACATTAATTCTCCAATATTAGAAGCCCTTCGAAAGGCCACTGTGGGGAGCCGTTGAAATTCAGGGTGATACCCCAACACATGCCAATATTAAATCGATATTTTACTCGTTCCAAAAGTACAAAGACTAGGGGGACACTTGAGGAAGTTACATGGAAATACTTTAAAAACAAATAGAAGGAAATATTTTTCACTCAACGAATAGTTAAGCTCTGGAACTTTTTGCCGGAGGATGTGGTAACGGCAGTTAGTGTATCTGGGTTTTAAAAAGGTTTGGACAAATTCCTGGAGGTAAAGTCCACAATCTGCTATTGAGGCAGACATGGGAAGGAACTGCTTGCCCTGGGATTTGTAGTATGGAATGTTGATGATTCTGCATGGAATCTTGTCACTCTTTAGGATTCCAGAATCTTGCTATTCTTTGGGTTCTACATGGAATCTTGTCACTCTTTGGGATACCAGAATCTTGCTATTCTTTGGGTTCTACATGGAATCTTGTCACTCTTTGGGATTCCAGAATCTTGCTATTATTTGGGTTTCTGCCAGGTTCTTGTGACCAGGCTTGGCCACTGTTTGGAAAACAGGATACTGGGCTAGATGGACCACTGGTCTTACCCAGTATGGCTACTCTTCTGCTCTTATGTTCTTAACAACAAAATGACTGCTCCCCATAAGGACAGGTCCAGAGCTGCTGAAAATGTTTCACGTTAAAGGTAGGCGCTCTGGTCTGTGAATTGCTCGGAATGCTCATTTTAATACTAATGAGCTCATTGCATTGCATTTCCAAAGGATAGTTGGTAGCTGCTAGGGGGAACGGTAAAAGGGACACAAAACCTTTTGGTCTATTATATTCTCAATAATGTTTGAATAAAAGCAAACGTTCCAGGTCCTCAGATTTTGTCTTGAAATGAATTGTCTAAAAACAAGGAGCTCCTGGTTTGGTTTGGGGAAACACAGTCGTCCACGGCTTTGAAACAGCTTCTCCATCCTGTTATCCCCAGGATACACAGTGAGCAGCAGTACTTTTGCTTCAGGCTTAAGACCTGCTCAGCAGAGGATCCTCTCAGGACCTACTTAAGGTTTCTCACTTGCTTTTATGTTGGGTCAGTAAGTAGGGCAGCCCTCCTGCCTGTGATCTAGAGACTGACTCTGAATCCTGAATTGCGCTGAACTTTCTCTCTTTAATCCTTCTAACCAGGAATATTGACATGCTACATCTGACCCCTATTGCCATCGGGGTGAATTTTCAGTGAGTCACTCAGAGGCAAGATAACAACCAGTTACATTAGAGCTAGCTGCATTTTAAAATAATTTGCAAACACAGCCCACTTGGCGAGGCTACAGTTGAAAATTTATCCAGCTAAAGTTATGGCTAACTAGCTAACACTGAAAATTCAAGAAAGCCATGTAAATTTCCCCCTGTCCTAGTTTTTAAAGTGGCTAAAAACAGAGGGGTAATATTCAGACAAGGCAGTCAGCTGCGGTAGCTATTTGATTTATTTATTTATTTGTTTGTTACAATTTTATCCCACCTATTTGCAGGCTCGGTGTGGCTTACATAGTACCGTAAAGGCGTTCGCCAATTCCGCTATGAACAAATACAGTAATGTTGTGGTAGAATAAGGTTCGTGTGTACAGACACATTAGGGAATCGTAGAGAGGAAGAGTTATTATATGTCCATTACGAGCTTTGGTTTCGTTGTGTTGCAGGGTACAGGCAATTAAGTTGGCTCGGTAGGGTATGCCTTTTTGAACAGGTTAACTTTTACACCCGATATGAGCACATAGGATCTCCGAGGGAGAGGAAAGGATTGTAGAGCTTAAGTAAGTGGTATAGAGATCTGGGCAGAAC